>NC_090246.1:97128200-97133200 GCF_037325665.1 Littorina saxatilis
CACGTGCTTATGACGCGGCTCATGTTTTCAATACGGCTTTCCCAATTTTCTGAGAGGTTTGATGTGGGTACATTATTACAGAAAAATATACCCAATAGCTTTGTTTTGTTTTTCCAATTCAAGTCAAAGCATAACTCACCCCTCGCTATGCTCGATCCCAACCACATTGCTTCTGTCTTTCTTGTATTTATCTCAAGACCGGAGATACTTGCAAACTGTTTTAAAATGTCTAAAGCAAGTTTAATATCGTCTCTGTCTCGTAAAAACAGTGTCACGTCATCCGCATATAGCGCTATTTTCAACAATGCATAGATATCTTCACTTTTATTGATTGGTATACAAATTGGTAACAGTCTGGAATAATAAAAACATTATGTATCGAAATAATGTGTTATTTTTTAAGAAATGGACTAAATGTGGGATCGCATTAGTTGGTGATATATGTGTTAATAGCAGGCTGTTATCCCTAGAACAGATTAAAGTAAAAGTGGGTACTTATCCTTCACTGATGTTAGAGTATAACGTGGTAAAGACTGCTGTTACCTCGTTTATGAAAAGATATCCGGCGTATATGCTCATGCAATCCAATGAAAACAATGTTCTGCTTTTCGACCATAAAGAATTATTTACAGCACGTTCTTATAGATTACATTTAATAAGTAAAACTGAACACAACCCTTGTTGTCTGAATTTCTGGATGCATAAGTTTAATATAGAAATAACTAAATGGCACTGGCTCATCGTAAGGAATGTATCTAAAGAATCAAGACTGAGAGGATTGCACTGGAAGATACTGCATAACATATATCCGACTAATATTTTGCTTTGTAAAATGCTCATTCTGTCCAGATAAGATTGATTTTGTGGAACATTTCTTTTATGAATGTTCTGCTATACATCCAATTTGGGAAAGAATTACCAATAAGGTATTTCAGCAGTATAATGTTAATATAAAAATTGATGTTCAAACAGCACTGTTAGGATACATGAAAACACCTGGTATGTCAAACAATTTAGTAAATTATATCAATGTACTTATTATTGTGGCAAAAATGTGTGTGGGAAAATTCAAATACGGGAAACCAATAGAAATTGTGTGCATGTTTAATTCAGAGTTAGATTTGCGACACATATAGACTGAGAATAATGGTAATTGTAAAATATTTTAATACAATTGTCCATTATTGGTATTTGTCCATGATAGAGGTGAAAAGATTAGGGCAAAAAAAGTAAATTTAAGTGTTTTTTTTGTTTTTGTTTTTTTCAACCAGCTATTTAGGCTGTTGATTTAAAAATGTAAAGAAAAAAGGAATCAGCGTTAATTAACCTTGTTTTATTGATAGCAAAAATGTGCATTAGCAAAGCTAAGAAAACTAAATCGCATATTCCATTGGAAATTGTATTTCAACAAGAACTTGCGCTACGAAAGGTTTATCCCCATTGTCCTTAGTTAGATTGTCGTTGAATTAAAAAGTAATTTAATGGAAATGTAACCTGTAATGTAAAAGAAAACAAAAGTAAAATTAAAAAAAAAAACCCAACAATGAAATATGCAAAAATATGCTCACACCGCCAAAAAAAAAAAAAAAAAAAAGACGAAAGAGGCAAAAAAGATGGGTTAAAGCAGCCTTGCAAAAAACAAAACAAAAAAAAAACCCCAAACATCAGATAATGGTCGAGTATAAACATAAACAAGTCGCGTAAGGCGAAAATACAATATTTAGTCAAGTAGCTGTCGAACTCACAGAATGAAACTGAACGCAATGCCATTTTTCAGCAAGACCGTATACTCGTAGCATCGTCAGTCCACCGCTCATGGCAAAGGCAGTGAAATTGACAAGAAGAGCGGGGTAGTAGTTGCGCTAAGAAGGATAGCACGCTTTTCTGTACCTCTCTTTGTTTTAACTTTCTGAGCGTGTTTTTAATCCAAACATATCATATCTATATGTTTTTGGAATCAGGAACCGACAAGGAATAAGATGAAAGTGTTTTTAAATTGATTTCGACAATTTAATTTTGATAATAATTTTTATATATTTATTTTTCAGAGCTTGTTTTTAATCCGAATATAACATATTTATATGTTTTTGGAAACAGCAAATGATGGAGAATAAGATAAACGTAAATTTGGATCGTTTAAAAATTTTTATTTTTTTTTTACAATTTTCCGATTTTTAATGACCAAAGTCATTAATTAATTTTTAAGCCACCAAGCTGAAATGCAATACCGAACCCCGGGCTTCGTCGAAGAGTACTTGACCAAAATGTCAACCAATTTGGTTGAAAAATGAGGGCGTGACAGTGCCGCCTCAACTTTCACGAAAAGCCGGATATGACGTCATCAAAGACATTTATCAAAAAAATGAAAAAAACGTTCGGGGATTTCATACCCAGGAACTCTCATGTCAAATTTCATAAAGATCAGTCCAGTAGTTTAGTCTGAATCGCTCTACACACACACACACACGCACGCACACACACACACACACACACACGCACGCACATACACCACGACCCTCGTTTCGATTCCCCCTCGATGTTAAAATATTTAGTCAAAACTTGACTAAATATAAAAAACCAACACTTAAAGAGCAAAAAAAAAAAAAAAAAAAAAAAGACAGTGTGTGCAGGGACAGTCTGACAACATGAGTTTTATGCATTGTCAAAACTGCAGTCGTTATTCATAGCCCTGCATGTAGAAGAACACTTGGAGGAGCTTAAAGATCGCAAAAAAAGCTCCTCATATTTGTTTTTGGCCCAATCCCCATGAGGAAAGACTCGTCGATCTCTTCCAGTTTTTTGTTAAGCACACGCGTTTGCCAGTTGTAAGGCACATCTCCAAAAGTCATAGCGAAAAAGAAGAATCTGCATAAATATGCAAAAATATATTTCAGCATAACACTTTCAAAGAAAGCGGCCCGCTCGAAAGTTTTGACTGAACAAATTTAGGCAGTAAATTAAAAAGGCTTCTTAACTCGACGCTCGTCAATGTGAAGTGACAACCTCTGACCAAACCATACGGACTCGGAGGTTTCGCTCAAGTAGTTGAACAAAATTAAAGCAGTCTGGAAGTGTAGACACGAATTTCTAATATCCGCCAGTAGCAACATGGACGCTGCCGAGTTCAGTTTGTAAAGTCGTGACCGCAATAAGTGCCCGTATGTTAACGTTCTGTTAACGTCTCCATACTCCGGACTTTTGGTCCAACGTGAGCATCGTAACGTTGCTTTAAAGGGAGTTTCTCCCAGCGATAGTCTGTTTTATATCACCAGTGTATAGAGGTTAGAATTGTATATTGCTTAGAACCATTGCAGAACACGAGATTTGGACTCCGCCTATATTTTCAGATTTCAGATTCTTGAGTTGGTTCGATTAGAGAACACGTGTATCAATAATCATTATGCTTATTTAGCATCTTCATCGTTTGACAAATATTCAGTATTCGTTTTAGTATATGCTTAAACACTGTTTTTTGAAAGACAACTTTAAACATAAACAATATATATATAAATATATATGAATAAAGCTAACATAAATTGTGTAACGCCTGCCAGAAAGAACTGGATACGTTTTTCTTTAATTTTCAATGACTACATACATAGAGTTTTCACATTTTATTGAGTTTCTATTTCGTTCATGATTTTGATTCAAAGTGATGTTTTCGTTTTCATTATTAGTCATTATTTTGACCCCCAAAAATTGACCGTCTGTTGACAATATCAATCAATCAATCAATCAATAGAATTTATTTCCAAAATGCAAAAGCACATGATTTTGTTTTGAATGTTGCAGTAAATCATATATCCACGTCCACACTCACATTCACACCCATGGTTAAATATTATTTGCACAACCGACTAGAGTCTCCCCCTTTCTCCCACCCAACCCCCCAAAAGAAGCACAGGACTAGCGTACTGCTCTGCATGAGCGTCCACACAAGCACCAACAACAGATTCAGAGTGCAGACAAGATGGCCTCTGGGAAAAAACTGTTCCTGACACGACTAGTTCTAGTCTTCAGGGCTCTAAACCGCTTGCCCGAGGGGAGAAGCTCAAACAGAACTATGCGGGCACAGTCACTTTAACCGGTCAGCATGTATTACTTGTCATACTCCAGAACCGTGGAAGCGACGACACAGAAGAGTGGATCATTTTGTGATACAGTAAGTGTAAAGGAGAACCACACACGGGGCTTAATAGACAAATTCCGAAGAGTGATCTTTTCTTGCAAAACCTCGTGCAAACATTGGAGGGGCCAATCACTAGCGAGGGGTGTGTCGGAAACACGTGGAAACACGCACGTGCAAGAAAAGGTCACTCGTCCACAACCTATACAAACCCGAAGGAGTTATATCCGAACATCGTCTATTTGGATCTTGCCACTCACTCTTCAAAATGCCGAATAAGTTACAGAAAACTTGACTCCTCCCATTCTTTGACAACTCTTTGTCGTTCATCTGTGGTTCAAACGAGCTCCGCAAGTGTCGGTGATCAACCCATTTGTTCCCGCAGGGCCAGCCCCAAGGACTGGGTGGCCGAGTGGTAACGCACTTGCGCTCGGAAGCGAGAGGTTGCGAGTTCGACCCTGGGTCAGGGCGTTAGCAATTTTCTCCCCCCTTTCCTAACCTAGGTGGTGGGTTCAAGTGCTAGTCTTTCGGATGAGACGAAAAACCGAGGTCCCTTCGTGTACACTACATTGGGGTGTGCACGTTAAAGATCCCACGATTGACAAAAGGGTCTTTCCTGGCAAAATTGTATTGGCATAGATAAAAATGTCCACCAAAATACCCGTGTGACTTGGAATAATAGGCCGTGAAAAGTAGGATATGCGCCGAAATGGCTGCGATCTGCTGGCCGATGTGAATGCGTGATGTATTGTGTAAACAAATTCCATCTCACACGGCATAAATAAATCCCTGCGCCTTGAATATGTGCGCGATATAAATTGCATAAAATAAAATAAAAATAAAAAAATAAAAAAATAAATCCCTGCGCTTAGAA
>NC_090246.1:97141882-97146882 GCF_037325665.1 Littorina saxatilis
AGTGGGAGGGGGGGGGGGGGCAATTGTCCAGAGGGCAGTCGTCAGGGCAGGGGTCAGGGGGGTGGTCTCGGGGAAAAGATAGCCTAATACCGGTTCAAGTATGGAGATGAGAGTAGCATGGAACGAAATATGGATGTCCACTGAATACAACATAAAGACTCAAAATCCAAATGTCAATGGAGCTTTTTAATGAGTTTGTCACCGCACTGCCACGAAACCGCTGATGTTTCTGGTAATTGCGTTTCGATCCCCACCCCCCCTCCCCCTCTCCCCTCACTCTCTGTGTGAGAAATCCTCATGTTGCAGTTTTTCAGTGGCTTGGTATCGACTTCATTCAGTCTGTTCGATTTGGGTAGTCTCCATTTCTATCCAATCACACCCAGATATCCCAGGAGCATCTTCTTTTGTCATGTAATCAGCCTTCTCCCGACTAATTCCCTTCTTCTCTCCTCAGTAAGGGTCCTTATCTCAAGGCGCCAGATTCAGCCTGTTGCTTCTTCTTAGGTTATGTTTGCACGCAGTACGCTTGGCATCAGTCGAACTAGTCGAGAGCTGCCAGAGTGCTGAACAAGGATGGCCATTCCTTTATTTCAAGTGAAGAGTATGCGTAATATAAGCGTTCGCTTGAGTTCGTGTCCCTACCATTTCTTGTTTTACTACTGAACAATGTCTAACTGAGGGGTCCTGATTTGGCCTATATAGTCCGCTGGACCCAAAAAGCAACAGTTAACTAACTAACTAACTAATATCTAACTGAATAAAACCTTGTTTAAACCAAGAATATACTCTGATAAATAAAAGGAAGTAAGCGCTCTAAATGCATCCGGCATGTGTAATAGAGTAAGTGAGAGTTATCTGGTTATGAGGAACCTGTCTCCTGGTACTTGAGAGAATAACAATAGTGGGGCTTGTATGTTGCAAAATCATTCAAATCATGCAACAAACACCAAATTTAGCAAATATGAAGAGTTTTATGTGCTTAACAAAACCTGATACAGAGCCACCGCGAAAAATAAAAAATAGGTAGTTTTTAAACAATTTTTCAAAATGGCCGCCAGTGTAAACGGTTGGGTATGTTAGGCATATTTCACTTCATGTGATTAACAGCAAATTTGGCGTAAATGGACATTTGCTTTTGCTTAACAAAACCTGATACAAGCATTAGAATGAACCAGCGACTTTCATTCTCAGTATCTCTATCAGTATCAGAAGAGTATCTCCGTGTTGTTTTACTGCTTTTTTAAAGGGCACGTCAGTGAATCATAGCAAGCGATTACAATGCTGTTTTCGGTTGTTCGTGTTTTATAAATCTGACGTAGATCTGACGTAACGCTGGCGTAAAACACTCGCCGGTAAAGGTAAACTAAATTGTTATGTAGTACAGTACGACAGTCAAAGTTTTCAATTGCTTTGTGCGTCTTTGTTTCTTGACCAATACTCTTGATTTTGGTACCGTTGTGTCCCTAAGACTCTGCACTTGCCTTTGATGTAAGGCTCACAGTGTATACCTGGATCAAATCAAGTGATAGAATGATGCTAATGAATGAAGTAATTAGGTTTTTTTCTCCCGATTACGGTACGTATTGTGACTAATTGGAACCTGGCAGTGTAATAGGGTATCACCGCAACATGTGGTTTACGTCATTATGTACCCGTGTATTATGTTTGATTTTGATAATCTTCTAGAGGAAGTAAATATCAGTACAATATTAAATATGGCCGCCATTGTGTATTGCATTTTTTCCCCCTCCAAAATATCTTCTTCTTCTAGCAGATAATAACAAGTCGCGAAAGGCGAAATTACTACATTTAGTCAAGCTGTGGAACTCACAGAATCAAACTGAACGTAGTCCGCCGCTAGTGCAAAAGGCAGTGAAAGTGACGAGTCTGTTTGGCGCGGTAGCGGGTGCGCTGTGCTACATAGCACGCTTTACTCTTCGTTTTAACTTTCTGAGCGTGTTTTTAATTTAAACATATCAGATCTATATGTTTTTGGAATCAGAAACCGACAAGGAATAAGATGAAAGTGTTTTTAAATTGATTTCGAAAATTTAATTTTGATCATAATTTTTATATTTTTAATTTTCAGAGCTTGTTTTTAATCCAAATATAACATATTTATATGGTTTTGGAATCAGGAAATGATGAAGAATAAGATGAACGTAAATTTGGATCGTGGTTTTTTTGTTTTTTACAATTTTCAGATTTTTTAATGACCAAAGTCATTAATTAATTTTTAAGCCACCAAGCTGAAATGCAATACCGAAGTCCGGCCTTCGTCGAAGATTGCTTGGCCAAAATTTCAATCAATTTGATTGAAAAATGAGCTTCAACGACAGTTTTGTGGAATAATCTGCCAAACAATATACAACAAACGCAGTCAGTTGGTGAATTTAAAAGGTATTTGACCGATGGAGATGTTGTTGTTCCACAGTATTATTATTTAGGCAACCGTCAGGGACAGGTACTTCACAGCAGGTTGAGATTAAACATGAGCGATTTGCAACAAGACTTAGTTAACCGACACCTCTCTGATAATTTAGAATGTACGTGTGGAGCATGCCCGGAAGATTCTGAACATTTCTTGTTACACTGTCCAAAATTTAAAGAACATAGAACCATTTTATTCAATAGTCTGCCAACACACGTTCTGGACTGCAAAACACTCTTGTTTGGAAATACTGATTTAACTATATCTTTGAACACGAAAATATTCTCTGTTGTACAAGACTATGTTATGTTAACTAATCGCTTCGGCTGATATTATATTAACTGTGCAATTGATGTAGCCAGGCATTCTCTCCCTCCCTCTCTCTCTCTCCCTCTCTCTCTCTCTCTCTCTCTCTCTCTCTCTCTCTCTCTCTCTCTCTCTTTACCCTATTTGTATAAAATATAATTAAAGATTATCAAGATAAGTGTTGAAGCTATCACTTGTTCGCCATGTTTTGCTATCTGAATGTGTATTGATTATAAGTTCAAGAACGTGTCCATAAGCAATCTGCTTGTTAACGTTCTCAATGTTGTTATTGTTTGAAACGTGTGTATGAGAATTTGAATAAACACGCTTAAACCAAAAATGAAGGTGTGACAGTGCCGCCTCAACTTTTACAAAAAGCCGGATATAACGTCATAAAAGACATTTATCGAAAAAATGGAAAAAATGTCTGGGGATATCATTCCCAGGAACTCTCATGTAAAATTTCATAAAGATCGGTCCAGTAGTTTAGTCTGAATCGCTCTGCACACACACACGCACAGACACACACACACACACACACACATACACCACGAACCTCATCTCGATTCCCCCTCTACGTTTAATCATTTAGTCAAAACTTGACTAAATGTAAAAACCAAACATACGTACACGGGTACATTAGGACGTAGCCCAACACACACACACACGCACGCACGCACGCACGCACGCACAGACACACACACACACACACACACACAAACACACACACACACAAACACACACACCATTCACTCCTCTTAAATACTGAAGCAGGACGGAAGGAAGGATGCAATGGAATAATCACTTTTAACACGCAACACGAAATCAATAACCCTGAAAACTACCGTTATCATCGTTTTAGAATTCGCACTAAAATTTTCTTGACTTTAGCGATAAAGGTTGCGGAGGAGGGTGAGCCAGCCCCGGGAAGTCAAACAATTTAGCAGGCTTGTGCAGACCGCGGGTAGTGTTTAAAGGGAGAGAATTGCAGGCGATGAGTTCTTGAAATCTCCCATCAAGTGCACTTTACTTCTTCATTACTTTTGAGTGTTCTGTGTTTATTTCGTTCCATTTTCTTTTCTTTGCTCTTTCATTTCTGTACTTCTCCTGGTTCCAGTGCAATGAGGCAAAGTGCCCGGTAATTTCTGTCTAATACGCTTGTTATGGCGCTTAGTGTGTGTGTGTGTGTGGGGTGGGTGGGGGTTGCGTGTGCTGTGCGTGTGTTTGCGCGCCCGCGTGCGTGTATACTTATGTATGAGAGCGCGTGCGCCTGTGTATGGGTATGCGTGTTTGCTTGTGTGTGTGTGTGTGTGTCAGTCTGTGTCTGTTAACCTATGCAAGTGCATGTGTGCGAAAGAACGACAGAGAATGAGGCTCTCTCCCGTACACTCTCACAAGGTATACAAACAGATCTGTAGAACAAGTCAGTCGTAAAATACGACCAACAACGACCCTGACAGTACAATCAGTTCGGCAAACACACCCCCCCTCCACCCCCCCATTTTGCTAACACCTCATACATCACACTGATATGCTTCATGTCAGACAGCTGTCAGAAAAAAACAGAGTTTTCGGCAACGGCTTATCTTGTTCTTTCACCCCTGAATGATTCCGCTGCTCATCCACAAATGCCGCAAATTGCAAAACGTACTTATCTCCGCAGCGGGCGAATTAGTGCAAAAGCGTGTACCTACAGTAATTGCTAAGTCACTGTAAGAGGGTAGTTGTGAATGCAGACCCTAATTTGACACCTTCTGGGATGTTACACGGTCATGCTCTTGAAACATCCCAGAAGGTGTCAAGCAGTTATGCTCTTGAAACCCCCCGCGGGTTAGGGGGAGTCCCATATTGGTTGGGACGAGAAAGAATTTACCCGATGTCGTAAGAGGCGACTAACGGATTCTGTTTCTCCTTTTACCCTTGTTAAGTGTTTCTTGTATAGAATATAGTCAATGTTTGTAAAGATTTTAGTCAAGCAGTATGTAAGAAATGTTAAGTCCTTTGTACTGGAAACTTGCATTCTCCCAGTAAGGTAATATATTGTACTACGTTGCAAGCCCCTGGAGCAAATTTTTGATTTAGTGCTTTTGTGAACAAGAAACAATTGACAAGTGGCTCTATCCCATCTCCCCCCTTCCCCCGTCGCGATATAACCTTCGTGGTTGAAAACGACGTTAAACACCAAATAAAGAAAGAAAGAAAGATGCTCTTGAAAAGAAGCGATACTATCGGTTTTGGTCCTTTGCTCAACCACAACTACGGT
>NC_090246.1:97149382-97151882 GCF_037325665.1 Littorina saxatilis
CAATGCCATTTTTCAGCAAGACCGTATACTCGTAGCATCGTCAGTCCACCGCTCATGGCAAAGGCAGTGAAATTGACAAGAAGAGCGGGGTAGTAGTTGCGCTAAGAAGGATAGCACGCTTTTCTGTACCTCTCTTTGTTTTAACTTTCTGAGCGTGTTTTTAATCCAAACATATCATATCTATATGTTTTTGGAATCAGGAACCGACAAGGAATAAGATGAAAGTGTTTTTGAATTGATTTCGACACTTTAATTTTGATAATAATTTTTATATATTTAATTTTCAGAGCTTGTTTTTAATCCGAATATAACATATTTATATGTTTTTGGAATCAGAAAATGATGGAGAATAAGATGATCGTAAATGTGGATCGTTTTATACATTTTTATTTTTTTTTACAATTTTCAGATTTTTAATGACCAAAGTCATTAATTAATTTTTAAGCCACCAAGCTGAAATGCAATACCGAAGTCCGGGCTTCGTCGAAGATTACTTGACCCAAATTTCAACCAATTTGGTTGAAAAATGAGGGCGTGACAGTGCCGCCTCAACTTTCACGAAAAGCCGGATATGACGTCATCAAAGACATTTATAAAAAAAATGAAAACAACGTTCGGGGATTTCATACCCAGGAACTCTCATGTCAAATTTCATAAAGATCGGTCCAGTAGTTTAGTCTGAATCGCTCTACACACACACACACACACACACACACGCCCGCACATACACCACGACCCTCGTCTCGATTCCCCCCTCTACGTTAAAACATTTAGTCAAAACTTGACTAAATGTAAAAACTAAAAACGAGATGAAAAACAGTGAACAAGAATGAAAAGTAGAACAAGAGTAAACTTAATAGACTCGGAAGAGTGACAAAACCGGATATCAACCATCACTACCACCGCCACATAACTTAACAAGTCGCGTAAGGCGAAAATACAATATTTAGTCAAGTAGCTGTCGAACTCACAGAATGAAACTGAACGCAATGCAATTTTTCAGCAAGACCGTATACTCGTAGCATCGTCAGTCCACCGCTCATGGCAAAGGCAGTGAAATTGACAAGAAGAGCGGGGTAGTAGTTGCGCTAAGAAGGATAGCACGCGTTTCTGTACCTCTCTTTGTTTTAACTTTCTGAGCGTGTTTTTAATCCAAACATATCATATCTATATGTTTTTGGAATCAGGAACCGACAAGGAATAAGATGAAAGTGTTTTTAAATTGATTTCGACAATTTAATTTTGATAATAATTTTTATATATTTAATTTTCAGAGCTTGTTTTTAATCCGAATATAACATATTTATATGTTTTTGGAATCAGCAAATGATAGAGAATAAGATAAACGTAAATTTGGATCGTTTTATAAATTTTTATTTTTTTTTACAATTTTCAGATTTTTAATGACCAAAGTCATCAATTAATTTTTAAGCCACCAAGCTGAAATGCAATACCGAAGTCCGGGCTTCGTCGAAGATTACTTGACCAAAATTTCAACCAATTTGGTTGAAAAATGAGGGCGTGACAGTGCCGCCTCAACTTTCACGAAAAGCCGGATATGACGTCATCAAAGACATTTATAAAAAAAATGAAAACAACGTTCGGGGATTTCATACCCAGGAACTCTCAAGTCAAATTTCATAAAGATCGGTCCAGTAGTTTAGTCTGAATCGCTCTACACACACACACACACACACACACACGCACAGACAGACACACATACACCACGACCCTCGTTTCGATTCCCCTCGATGTTAAAATATTTAGTCAAAACTTGACTAAATATAAAAACCAGGAACTGCATTGCTAGCTCTTAACCCAATAACTGATGTTGAACTGCCCCCCCCCCCCCCCCTCCCTCCTGAAACACGTCACAAGACTGCGGTCGGCGTAGCTGCATCCCCAGCCGAATGATGAGAAAGGTACACGAATAAAAGCGAATTACCCGAAGCAAGATTCGTGATGCGAAAGGACAGCATGCAGATTACTTTGTAAGCTATACCAAAAGGAAGACATCAATCTTGGCAAAACATACACGCCGCCATCTTTTTTTCAATCAGGACAGGAGAGACAACTCGCAGAGCAAACTGTTCGTAATTTAGTAACGGGGGCGCCGAGTCTGCGGTCCCGAACCCTCTTACCATAACCACCTTTCTTTCTTATCTCTCCTCCTTCTCCACCAGTCTGGTCCGTGGTCCAAATCTTTTTACCCGAACCACATTTCTTTCTACTCCTTCTCCACCTTTCCAATCAAACATACGCCTGCAGCAATAAGAGAAGCGTAAATCTACACCATTTCCCGATCAGTCAAAACTAATACGGTGGTATTCCAAACAAACGCTCGCAGGAGCGGGGGTGAGAATTACATTTGTACTGTACAAGGCAAACACCTCCCGCTCTGTCCCACCCGGACAATGAACGCCATTCGCGAGGGCACTGCTGGTTTTGTCACCCGGATGAGAAGGGTTTTTTAGGCTGATCAGTGAACTGGAATCAACCC
>NC_090246.1:97159382-97169382 GCF_037325665.1 Littorina saxatilis
AGATATTAGATAAAAACAGCCCCATTGCGCTGCTGTGTATACTATTCCCATCCATTCTCGATGACCTCTCAAACCCTGTCACTGAGAGACGTATTATATAGATCATGCTTTGCCCCCTCCCTCCCTTTCTGGGATCCTTTGTAAAAGCATGCAACAAAACGGGCAAGGGAGGAGCCACGAAAAGCCATTGCGTGAGTCAGGCAGAGCTAGATCAATTGCAAAAGCTTTTTTTCGCTGCAGAAACACTCTTCTTTTTTCACAATCCTTTGTTAAAGCATGCAAGAAAACTGCAAGAGACGACTACACAAAGTCATGGGTTTAGTGAGACAGAGCTCGATTAATTGTAAGAGCTTTCTCGCACTGCAGAATGCTGTGATTGCTGGTTGTTTTTCCCCATCGGCGTTCGTGAAAACGCACATCAAATCTACAGGTGAAGTAAAGGAGTAATAGGCTAAAACGCCTATTATTGACCTAATGTGTGCTTTGATTTTCCTCTGCCAACGACAGGTTTTTTGCATGTTTGAAATTCGATTTCTAGCTGCATTCAGGAAAGTTCTTTTGTGATTAACTTTGTAGAGTGAATATTTTTTTTTATGAGATTTAAGTCTTCTCGTACCAGCTTGGTGTTTTTATACAGAAAACAAAAAGTAATCCTTCAGTGCGTAAAATACCTGGCAGGGTATATTTTCATATGCTGACATTGCTTAAATGAACAGAGTCATTGACCGAACCAAATTCTTCAATGCCTGCTGTCTGCATTGTTCCGTCATACAGTTTCTCACCCCTGCTTATAATCAGCTTCCGCCCTTGCCTCCCTGAGTCCCAGAGCAGACGACAGTAATTTGGCCACCGTGAATTGGTAACTCAGTAAAGCAGCGAATAATTAAAAGCAATTTTCCGAGTCCGAAGACGTTGCAGACGGCTGAAGTGACCCAAGGGAAACAGCGGACTTTCTTCCCCGCGACAAGTTGACGATGCGACGGCTTACACGTGACCGACCTCTGGGGCTTGCAGGGGAAGGCTGGTGGACATTATTTCGCGTCAAAGCTGATAGACACTGTCTGGACAACATTGTTCAGACTAAATCAGATGGGGGTCGTACAGATGTAGAACTACATTGGGGTGTGCACGTTAAAGATCCCACGATTGACAAAAGGGTCTTTCCTGGCAAAATTGTATAGGCATAGATAAAAATGTCCACCAAATACCCGTGTGACTTGGAATAATAGGCCGTGAAAGGTGAATGCTCGCCCTAATGGGAGGTGTGTTTATAACCTGCCCTGTTATATAGTTATATAGTGCTATATATGTCTTATGTAAAAACAATGTCCTGTTTGTATTATTGTTATGTACCACGCCTGAATTTCTCTATGAGATAATAAAGTATTCTTATTCTTAATAGGCTTGAGGTTTGCTGGCCGATGTGAATGCGTGATATATTGTGTAAAAAAATTTCATCTCACACAGCATAAATAAATCCCTGCGCCTTTTAATCCTTGGTTGAGATATGTGCGCGATATAAATTGCATAAAAAAAAAATAAAGAAAAAATAGAACTGCATGCATGTTTAAAGGGGAAGTTGTTTTGTTAGTGCTGCGGTTGATTGCGTTTTGTTCCAAGCCGACAGACACAGACTGTTTGGACAACATTTTCCAGAATAAATGAGATGAGGTTCGTACAAATGGTGAAGTGCATGTATGTTTTAAGGGAGGTTGGTTTGTTTAGTACTGCGGGTGATTGCGTTTTGTTCCAAGCCGACAGACAAAATTTTATAGAATAAATGAGATGAGGTTCGCACCCATGTGGAAGTGCATGTTTTAAGGGAGGTTGTTTTGTTAGTGCTGCGGGTGATTGCGTTTTGTCCAATCGTGCTGAGCGGCGTTGGAATAATTCCAATTTGACTGTTGCTGTATCTCTTTCCCCCATCTTAATTCTCTCTCCATCCCTCTTTCTATCTTGTACCCATCTCATACTGTCTGTGCTTTCAACGCTTCCCGTGATGCATAACGTTTCTGTACTGTAGAGGCTCGTGAAAGGGATTTAAGTTTGGGGAGCAAACTCCTTGTCTTAAAAATCATAGCACTGCCAGTCACAAGAGACTACCTTTCTTTCTTTATTTGGTGTTTAAAGGTACTGAACTTGTCAAATCCAGGTGCACGGAGCCCCTGGGGCTTTTAGTCATACCTCAGGCAGCTATTCGTTAGAAGAACTACCAAGTTTCATTGACTTGCACCCAAAGAGTCAAGAACTGCGATTTTTTTACAAATTAATTTCGTACTCGGACCCGGCTGGTCTTGACCTATTTTTGGATCTAAATTTAGATCAGGTAGATCACCACATCATGCACAAAAAGACAGTCACTAGCAAACTATGTCAGACGTCATCATGAGTTTGTGTAAAACAAAATGGAGGCCGGAATCACTCAGTTGAATCGAACTCCGACCAAACACCACGTAATAACTAGGTTAATTTATGCACTCGCGTGAACAAGAAATTGTCGAGCTTCACAGATGTCGTCGTTGGGTAGTTTTGGGTTTGGTTTACTACCATAGGAGGATTTTTGAACTGTAAATGCACTCAGCTGCAACAAAAACGCAAAACGAAGGCTGTGAGCTGCACTGTGCCTTTAACGTCGTTGTCAACCACGATGGCTATATCGCGACAGAGAGATTACCTAATGTACGACATATGCAGACCTTGAACATGTACACAGGAACCGCCCTTTTTTGGCCCCCCTCTGTAAATGTACCCACATTTTAAGATTTTCTAAAAAAAAAAAAATGCGGTCTGTTACGTAATCTTTTACATTTTTTAAAAATTTGTTTTATTAGATTTGATTTGATATTAAAAAGGTTTGCTTCGGCTAAAAAAAAAAAAAAAAAAAGAAGATTATCTCAGATGTGTGAGGTCTTGCGAACGTAGAGTATTTGCTTATTTGTATGATGTACGTATTTGCTTTTGGAGTCGTCATACACAACAACAAATACCCCAACCCCAACCCACCTTCACCCCAAATCCTTTCTTGTTAGCCACCGCAAACATGAGAAAGAAAACACGAACAGAGAACAACTAAAAACTAAGTTTTACATTCCGAAGACATTGAAGGCGAAAAAGAGAGAAAGAGCGACCTTCCGTTAATTTTTTTATTTTTAAAGATTTAGTCGTGTAAAAAGGAGGTTACTTCCCTTAGTCTCGGTATGGTTCGCAAAATGTGCCAAAAGTTAATTTATTTTGAGAAATAATAAAAAATGTTTAGGGTCGGTCGGGTTACCCTAAACCAACATATATTTTTGTTTGGCCTAAAGACGCGATGGTTGACACGTCGCCAACCTCTGGGGCCCAGGGTAAGGGGCTGGTGTTGTGTTGTTCGTCCTTCGTTCTCAAAGATGACCGCAGACTCATGGTAGGCTTGGATGTCTGGTCTGATGGGTCCGGAGATGGCTGGTGAGGCCGATCCGGGCCAGGAATCCCTTCCCGCATGTTGGACACACATGGGACGGGGCAGCTGCTGGGGTACTGGCTGCTGGGGTACTGGCTGCTGGGGTACTGGCTGCTGGGGTACTGGCTGCTGGGGTACTGGCTGCTCTGGTTTTTCGGAGTGTGCGTTTTGGCTCTGCACTTTGGATCCTTCTCTGTTCCGCGGTCTGGGCACCAGTATGGATGAGGCTACGCCATTTCGATCTGTCTTGCGCAAGTTGCTCCCAGGAGTCGACAGGAATGGGCTGGTAGACGCTCTCGGGACAAACTTCCCTAGAATTGCAACTGCATAAATGGGTAATGTGGGACTGCGTGTGTGGTCATATAATATGACCAAGTTCTGTTACAGGGACACGTAGGTTCTTCATTTGTTATTGGTTGTACCGAGCACATAATTCAGCAACTTGACTCTGAACAACCTTCCACACAGTTCAGGAACTAATATTAAATGTAGAACAAGGAAAACAGTTGACCAAGTCCAAAGGCTTTGCACCGAGAAAACACCACTGGAGTGTTCAAGGAGAAACAGCCGCCTTCTCCAACGTGTGACAAGTTAAAGACGCGATCATTCACACGCGACCTACGTCTATCTGGAGCCAACGTGTGACAAGTTAAAGACGCGATCATTCACTCGCGACCTACGTCTATCTGGAGCCAACGTTTGACAAGTTAAAGACGCGATCATTCACTCGCGACCTACGTCTATCTGGAGCCAACGTGTGACAAGTTAAAGACGCGATCATTCAGTCGCGACCTACGTCTATCTGGAGCCAACAGCGGAAGGCTCTACTGATAGACGTTTTAGGGACAAACTTTTCTGGAAAAGATGGGGTTTGTGCAAATGTGGGACAGAGAGTGTGAAGGTAGCTTATGTGCGCCCAAGGCCAGAAGTTTTTGAATGTTGTATTCTGGACGTTTTGAATGTAAGGTCGGGCGTATTTTTTCAATTCAAAAGGTAAAATGTTCTCTTTTAATCTCCACCAATTCGAAACGATTGACCGGGGCCAAAGACGTTGAAAGGGCAGCTTTCCCTTCCGCGTGACAAGTTAAAGACGAGACGGCTTCCACGTATCGACCCCTGCGGCTCACAGTCACAGGCCACGGTATACGCTTTCAGGACACATTTAACCAGACGGCTGCGGATCATGCGAATGTGGGACTGCATGTGTAGGAGTGTCGTATAGCTTAGTGCAGTCTCCTCCTCTTCCGCTTCTTCGTTCATGGGCTGTGACTCCCAAGTACACTAGTGTGTTTTGCACGAGTGGGATTTTACGTGTATGGCCGTTTTTACCCCACCGTTTAGGCAGCCGCTTTCGGGGGATGCATTCTTGGTATTTACGTGTTTCTATTACCCACCATGGATTACAGGATCTTTTCCGTGCGCACTTGGTCTTGAGCTTGCGTGTACACATGAAGGGGGATAAGGCACTAGCAGGTCAGCACATAAGTCGACCTGGGAGATTGGAACAATCTCCACCCTTAACCTACCAGGTACGGCCGGGATTGGAACCCACGACCTTCCGCTTAGAAGGCCGTCTGTTCTGACCGGTCATTTTGTTTGTCAGTCGGAGGAAAGCTCTGTTGTGCCTGGTTATGCTGGCCAGCTTTGCAATCATTCCAGTTTAACGATAGAATGTTCGGTGTCTGTCTTTCTTTCTCTGTGTTTTTGTTCTCTCGCGTGCGTGCGCAAACTCACACACTTGCACTGGATTTCTCTTTGCGTCAGCTAGTTAGTTAGTTTGTTACAACGTGACCTTTGGGAATGCGTCGAAACCTCCGAGTTCGTTTCTCGTGGGTAGGTTAAGAGTGGAGATTTTTCCGATCTCCCAGGTCAACCTATGTGCAGACCTGCTAGTGACTTAACCCCCTTCGTGTGTACACGCAAGCACAAGACCAAGTGCGCACGGAAAAGATCCTGTAATCCATGTCAGAGTTCGGTGGGTTATAGAAACACGAAAATACCCAGCATGCCTCCCCCGAAATCGGCGTATGCTGCCTGAATGGCGGGGTAAAAACGGTCATACACGTAAAAATCCACTCGTGCTAAAAACATGAGTGAACATGGGAGTCTAAGCCCATGAACGAAGAAGAAGAAGAAGAAGAAGAAGAAGAAGAAGAAGAAGAAGAAGAAGAAGAAGAAGAAGTTTCTCGTATTTTTGTATTTGAACCTGAAAAACAGTCTTTATTTACCGGTTGATGCCATTTCTCCCAATCGAGGCTTCTTCTCTTCAACGTCTTTCCAGTGAGACTGACGCAGAGGACAAATAGAGACAAATTACAAGCAAATAGGTGGGAGCGACAACGCTTTAATCATTGCCCATTTCCCAGGGGAGGATGAGGTCTTGCTTCCTGAATGATAACTTAATACTCAGTCAACAACGGGTAGATTTTTGTCATTCTGGAAGCAGACTTTCACAATCAAGGCAGTTCTTACAAAATGTGGGACAGAGTGTGACATTCCTGTTTTTCTATTTCTACGTAATGTGGTTCATGTGTGATTCGAATGATCGTATCAATTCTTGTTTACATTTTCGGCAGTCAGTGTACATCCCAAACTCACCTAAAACAACGCCATTGGTTTATCACTGTGTGTGTTTGTGTGTGTGTGTATGTGTGAGTGTGAGTGTGTGTGTGTGTGTTTGTGTGTGTGTGTGTGCGTGCGTGTATGTGTGTGTGTGTGTGCGCGCTAGTGTGCGCGTGTGCGTGTGTGTGCATGCGCGCGCGTATGAGGGGGGGGGGCTTGATGTTTGCATGCGTGCATATACAAAAGACACGTTACCACGAAAAATACACACCCCACATCCTTTTCGACCGCCTGCTTCTCCTTCTCTTCCTCATATTTTATTTTATGATCATGATTTATTGGTGCCTCTTCCTCTCAGAATCTGCATGATTATCAAATAACGCAGCCTCAGAAATTAATTTAGTTGGGGATAATGATCACATTTTAGACAATCAACGTCCGTGGCTTGCCAGTCATGAACGAGAATTTCCCACAAGAGTCCCATTTGAGAGACAACCATACTCCCTGTACGTTCTTCCAGCAGCCGTTCCTCATGTGGAAGAACAGTCGAACCTGTTTATAACGACCACGCAAGGGACCGATCAAAAGTAGTCGTTTAAGACAGGTGGTCGCTATGGAAAGGGGGAATTCTATTGTCCTCCAAAATCAACAGGGGTCCTCAAGCCTCAAATTAACTGGGCGAAAAACTACGCGAAGTTTACTTTTCAGTAAACATACTTCGCAAAGTCAACTTGGGGCTCAATTAAAGTCCGCCTTATGGGGAAGTCGTAATGGGCAGATGGTCGTTATCGAGAGGTAGTCGCCGTATATGCCGTCGTGTTCTGTGCACAAAACACACCCAAATATAAGGTGATGACTGCCTCAAGGACACAAGGGGAAGTATTATTATACTCTTCTTCTTCTTGTCGTTCGCCAAGGTAACACTGAGAGTCCAGCTCTGGTTATGAAGCTGGTGGTCTTATGTAGAGCCTCCACAGGTCCATGCAGCTTCTCATGGAGGGTCGCCGGCCTGGTCCAGATCTCTCTCCTCAGGGGCTGGAGATTCCTGCAGTCCTGCAGGATGTGGGCTGCATCTTGCTCTGCGTCTCCACAGGGACACATGGGGGAGGGCACGGCTCGCAGTTTTTTGTGCAGGTGTTGTTGCAGTCTGTTGTGCCCTGTTCTCAGGCGGAAAATGACTACCTGTTCAGGCCTTCCTGGTAGCTGTCGTGCGTCGGGGGGGGGGGGGGGGGGGGGGGTCTTAAGCTGAGACTTTATGATCGTTTTCATCTCTGTGGAGCTGTATTATTATACTGACCCTCGTGGCTTTTGTGTTATACACTGTGAAAACCAAGTCTTGTCAAGCTTCGTGCATTGCCTGCTGGACCGTTTGTGTACCGATTCTACAAAGAAAGCATACATGTCGCTAATATAACGCTATGCCGGTTTTGTGATCCTACATTGCTTTTGCTTTTCTGATTTAATTATTTCAAGCTCATGACAGAAGTGTAAGAAGGCATATGCTTTGTTCTGTACAGCGCAGCTCCCCTAGCGGCAAAATTGTGACATCTCCGAATGGCTGTATTGCAGGTGAACGTGCAAGGCATAGACAGAGAGTAAGAGTCTTTTCAGATACTGGTACTTGCTAAGCCTGTAACGTGTGTGTGTGTGTGTGTGTGTGTGTGCGTGTGCGTGTGCGGTGTGTGTGCGTGTGCGTGCGTATGTGCGTGCGTGAGTCGTGTGTGTGTGTGATCCCACCGTAATATCCTTCATAGCCCCCGCCTTCTTCCACTCAACCTCCTATTTATCACCTACTCCGCACCCTAGTGCTTTTACTTTCTCCATTTCCGTTTAAGCCTAAGAAATCCCACGTAAGCGTCTCCGCGATACCACCTGTACTCGCATTTCAAGGGTAGAAAACATCTTGCAAAGCCATGGATTTTTAAACGGCACCGATGCTGTTGTTTCTAGTTTTTATATTTAGTCAAGTTTTGACTAAATATTTTAACATCGAGGGGGAATCGAAACGAGGGTCGTGGTGTATGTGCGTGCGTGCGTGCATGTGTGTGTGTGTGTGTGTGTGTGTGTGTGTGTGTGTGTGTATAGAGCGATTCAGACTAAACTACTGGACCGATCTTTATGAAATTTGACATGAGAGTTCCTGGGTATGAAATCCCCGAATGTTTTTTTTCATTTTTTTGATAAATGTCTTTGATGACGTCATATCCGGCTTTTCGTGAAAGTTGAGGCGGCACTGTCACGCCCTCATTTTTCAACCAAATTGGTTCAAATTTTGGTCAAGTAATCTTCGACGAAGCCCGGGGTTCGGTATTGCATTTCAGCTTGGTGGCTTAAAAATTAATTAATGACTTTGGTCATTAAAAATCGGAAAATTGTAAAAAAAAATAAAAATTTATAAAACGATCCAAATTTACGTTTATCTTATTCTCCATCATTTGCTGATTCCAAAAACATATAAATATGTTATATTCGGATTAAAAACAAGCTCTGAAAATTAAATATATAAAAATTATTATTAAAATTAAATTGTCCAAATCAATTTAAAAACACTTTCATCTTATTCCTTGTCGCTTCCTGATTCCAAAAACATATAGATATGATATGTTTGGATTAAAAACACGCTCAGAAAGTTAAAACAAAGAGAGGTACAGAAAAGCGTGCTATCCTTCTTAGCGCAACTACTACCCCGCTCTTCTTGTCAATTTCACTGCCTTTGCCATGAGCGGTGGACTGACGATGCTACGAGTATACGGTCTTGCTGAAAAATGGCAGCTACTTGACTAAATATTGTATTTTCGCCTTACGCGACTTGTTTGTTTGTGCGAGGAAACATATCTGAAAGACCGGAGTTAAAAGGCACAATCCGTCCTGGTTAAACGATAAGCGCACCTTCTTAAATCTGGCCAGACATTTATTTTTTATTTTTATATTTTTTATAAATTTTTACATTTTTGATTAGACCATCCCTCCACGTCGACACATACACACAATCAACTGTCTGGATGCTATCTGAGCAGAGTGCGAAATTATCCACTGACACTGGTGTCAATCTGCGAATTTGCAAAAATAAATAAAAATATAAAATTACTAAAAGCCCCAACATTTCCCACTCTTCATGGGAAGCAGTCAGGATGTACATTTTTGGTATGTCTCCAAGTGGAGAGATGGTCTTATTCCATGTAGAATCCAGGGCAGATCTGAGAATAGTGAGCTGAACAGTTTTCACGCGAAGGACTGCGCTTTAAGGCATCAAAGGACTGCGCTTTAAGGCATCAAAGGACTGCGCTTTAAGGCATCAAAGGACTGCGCTTTAAGGCATCAAAGGACTGCGCTTTAAGGCATCAAAGGACTGCGCTTTAAGGCATCAAAGGACTGCGCTTTAAGGCATCAAAGGACTGCGCTTTAAGGCATCAAAGGACTGCGCTTTAAGGCATCAATGCGATGCTAAGCTTGTCGGGGGCTGCTAATTGCCAGGAGTCGAAAGCAGGTGGTATACTTAGGGGCATGCATGGTCTACCCTCTTGTCAGCAGTTAATTGTTCACAGAGACATAACTTATGTTCTTGGCTCTTGGCTTGTGTTCTAGCGTCGGGGTGAGTGGGTGCTGGCGTGTGTGTGTGTGTGTGTGTGTGTGTGTGTGTGTGTGTATGTGAGAGTGTGTGAGAGTGTGTGTGAGTGTGCGTGCGTGCGTGTATGTGTGTGCGTGTGTGTGGGTGTGTGTGTGTGTGTTTCAGACAAAGTCAGAGTGAGAGAGAGACAAAAACAGATAAAGACAGACAAACACAGACATACAAACAAACAGACAGACACAAAGACATAGACATAGACAGGCAGACAGACAGACAGACAGACAGACAGGGAGGTTCAGACAATGACAATGACAATGACAAATTCTTTATTTACGAGGGTAGTGGCATAAGCAAACAGGTGCTTTTTTACATCCAGCCCTCGCCCATGGGAGGGTTTAATCTAATGATAATACGTTTTATCAGACAGAGAG
>NC_090246.1:97174382-97181882 GCF_037325665.1 Littorina saxatilis
GGTCTGACGATGACGTGGATGTTTGGACAAGTATGGGAAAGTGGTCGTCTTGAAAATGTTTAAGTGGATAGACAGACGAACATTTATAAAACAGAAAATAAACTTATGACATTTTGAACGTTGGCAGTCTATTTGATTTGGGATTTCATTTTGTTTTAACGGTAAGCACTGCCTGTAAGTCCCCAAACCTAACATTAATGGATGCTCTTTTCTGCCTCGTCCAACCTCCTCTCTCTTTTGTCTGCCTCGTCCAACCTCCTCTCTTTTTTCTGCCTCGTCCAACATCCTCTCTCTTTTTTCTGCCTCGTCCAACCTCCTCTCTCTTTTTTCTGCCTCGTCCAACCTCCTCTCTCTTTTTTCTGCCTCGTCCAACCTCCTCTCTCTTTTTTCTGACTCGTCCAACCTCCTCTCTCTTTTTTCTGCCTCGTCCAACCTCCTCTCTTTTTTCTGCCTCGTCCAACCTCCTCTCTCTTTTTTCTGCCTCGTCCAACCTCCTCTCTTTTTTCTGCCTCGTCCAACCTCCTCTCTCTTTTTTCTGCCTCGTCCAACCTCCTCTCTTTTGTCTGCCTCGTCCAACCTCCTCTCTCTTTTTTCTGCCTCGTCCAACCTCCTCTCTTTTTTCTGCTTCGTCCAACCTCCTCTCTCTTTTTGTCTGCCTCGTCCAACCTCCTCTCTCTTTTTTTCTGCCTTGTCCAACCTCATCTCTTTTTTGTCTGCCTCGTCCAACCTCCTCTCTCTGTTGTCTGCCTCGTCCAACCTCCTCTCTCTTTTTTCTGCCTCGTCCAAACTTCTCTCTTTTTTCTGCCTCGCCCAACCTCCTCTCTCTTTTTCTGCCTCGTCCAAACTTCTCTCTTTTTTCTGCCTCGTCCAACCTCCTCTCTCTTTTGTCTGCCTCGTCCAAACTTCTCTCTTTTTTCCGCCTCGTCCAACCTCCTCTCTCTTTTTTCTGCCTCGTCCAACCTCCTCTCTCTTTTTTCTGCCTCGTCCAACCTCCTCTCTCTGTTGTCTGCCTCGTCCAACCTCCTCTCTCTTTTTTCTGCCTCGTCCAACCTCCTCTCTTTTTTCTGCCTCGTCCAACCTCCTCTCTCTTTTTTCTGCCTCGTCCAACCTCCTCTCTTTTTTCTGCCTCGTCCAACCTCCTCTCTTTTTTTTTCTGCCTCGTCCAACCTCCTCTCTCTTTTTTTCTGCCTTGTCCAACCTCATCTCTTTTTTGTCTGCCTCGTCCAACCTCCTCTCTCTGTTGTCTGCCTCGTCCAACCTCCTCTCTCTTTTGTCTGCCTCGTCCAAACTTCTCTCTTTTTTCTGCCTCGCCCAACCTCCTCTCTCTTTTTTCTGCCTCGTCCAACCTCTTCTCTTTTTTGTCTGCCTCGTCCAACCTCCTCTCTCTTTTTTCTGCCTTGTCCAACCTCCTCTCTCTTTTGTCTGCCTCGTCCAACCTACTCTCTCTTTTTTCTGCCTCGTCCAACCTCCTCTCTCTTTTGTCTGCCTCGTCCAACCTCCTCTCTCTTTTGTCCGCCTCGTCCAACCTCCTCTCTCTTTTGTCCGCCTCGTCCAACCTCCTCTCTCTTTTGTCCGCCTCGTCCAACCTCCTCTCTCTTTTGTCCGCCTCGTCCAACCTCCTCTCTCTTTTGTCCGCCTCGTCCAACCTCCTCTCTCTTTTGTCTGCCTCGTCCAACCGCCTCTCTCTTTTGTCTGCCTCGTCCAACCTCCTCTCTCTTTTGTCTGCCTCGTCCAACCTCCTCTCTTTTTTATCTGCCTCGTCCAACCTCCTCTCTCTTTTGTCCGCCTCGTCCAACCTCCTCTCTCTTTTGTCTGCCTCGTCCAACCTCCTCTCTTTTGTCTGCCTCGTCCAACCTCCTCTCTTTTGTCTGCCTCGTCCAACCTCCTCTCTCTTTTTTCTGCCTCGTCCAACCTCCTCTCTCTTTTTTCTGCCTCGTCCAACCGCCTCTCTCTTTTGTCTGCCTCGTCCAAACTCCTCTCTTTTTTTCTGCCTCGTCCAACCTCCTCTCTCTTTTGTCTGCCTCGTCCATCCTCCTCTCTCTTTTTTCTGCCTCGTCCAACCTCCTCTCTCTTTTGTCTGCCTCGTCCAACCTCCTCTCTCTTTTTTCTGCCTCGTCCAACCTCCTCTCTCTTTTTTCTGCCTCGTCCAACCGCCTCTCTCTTTTGTCTGCCTCGTCCAACCTCCTCTCTCTTTTGTCTGCCTCGTCCAACCTCCTCTCTCTTTTGTCTGCCTCGTCCAACCTCCTCTCTTTTTTTTTCTGCCTCGTCCAACCTCCTCTCTTTTGTCTGCCTCGTCCAACCTCCTCTCTTTTGTCTGCCTCGTCCAACCTCCTCTCTTTTTTTTCTGCCTCGTCCAACCTCCTCTCTTTTGTCTGCCTCGTCCAACCTCCTCTCTCTTTTTTCTGCCTCGTCCAACCTCCTCTCTCTTTTTTCTGCCTCGTCCAACCGCCTCTCTCTTTTGTCTGCCTCGTCCAAACTCCTCTCTTTTTTTCTGCCTCGTCCAACCTCCTCTCTCTTTTGTCTGCCTCGTCCAACCTCCTCTCTCTTTTGTCTGCCTCGTCCAACCTCCTCTCTTTTTTTTTCTGCCTCGTCCAACCTCCTCTCTTTTGTCTGCCTCGTCCAACCTCCTCTCTCTTTTGTCTGCCTCGTCCAACCTCCTCTCTCTTTTTTCTGCCTCGTCCAACCTCCTCTCTCTTTTTTCTGCCTCGTCCAACCGCCTCTCTCTTTTTTCTGCCTCGTCCAACCCCCGCTCGTTTTTGTCTGCCTTGTCAAGCCTCCTCTCTCATTGTTCATTCTGCAAGGTGTTTTTTCTTCATGCATCTAGACATGTATGTGTGCGTGCTTGTGAACATTCATTAGCGAACCTCGCACAAAACACAGGCCTCATGAAAACGTCATTCCAATTTCTCCCTTGCGTGCTTTAGGTAAACAAACGTCAGTAAATTATTTATGTGCTCGCCCGCACAGGCGGAGGACTGTTATACACTATTTCTGTAGTAACGGAGTCAGTCTTTTGAAAGTATAATACACAACGTCTGAACTGTATTTGTGCGCGCGTCCAATGCACATAAAACACCACCATCCACCACTATTACTGCCTCCACCACCAACTACAACCGTATAGTTTTGCCACCAATCCTCCCCCCTCCCCCGCCACAACATTCCAAATTAACCCAAAATACAAACAACAACAACAACAACAACAACACCAACAACACCAACAACACCAACAACAACATCATGTAAAAGCCAATTATAAAAAAACAATAACAAAAAACACGACAAAACTCGAGCAGAACACAAGTACAAAACAGGCAAATAATCAAAAATTAACAAAAACAGCAAACAAAATGTCAACATTGTTATTCGCGGAATATTGCTGGAGAAATACAACTCAACATCAACAAGAAGCAACCATTCAGATTTAAACTTATTTTTTCTCGCCTAATTATAATTTCTGTTCTTTGAAAAAAAAAGAAAATTCAGAAACTTTAGAGTGCACATCCAAAAACGCCTCCCCCTTTTCATGAATGAGTGATGGGTCATTTCATTTCAAGTTAGACCACAACACCTTTGAGAAATATTTCACTAATGTTGTCCTTGACAGCCAGCTCCTTTTTTTAAACGCTTTCTTTATACGATTATGATAAGGATAGGGATAAGGTATCATATGTTTTTCAGGAGAGGATAAACGAGATTGATTTTGCTGGTGTCTGACATCGTGATTTTCCCGCGCGCGTATGTGTGTGTGTGTGTGTGTGTCTGTGTGTGTGTGTTTGTGTGTGTGTGTGTGTGTGTGTGTGTGTTTATGTGTGTGTGTGTGTGTGTGAATGTGTGTGTGTGTGTGTGTGAATTTTTTTGTCAAAAATCAGAGGTCTTATCATATTAACCTCTTTAACCCCTTAATTACAGCTCTCATTAGCAATAATGTACGGCGTAAATCCATCGTTAACTTTCGATTGCAAACTTTTGTTAGATCAAGTAAAAATATAAAACATAAAGAAAAGCCCAGCATAAAGTACTAGTAATACGGGTGGCCGAATGGTAACGCACTTGCGCTCGGAAGCGAGAGGTTGCGAGTTCGACCCTGGGTCAGGGCGTTAGCAATTTTCTCCCCCCTTTCCTAACCTAGGTGGTGGGTTCAAGTGCTGGTCTTTCGGATGAGACGAAAAACCGAGGTCCCTTCTTGTACACTACATTGGGGTGTGCACGTTAAAGATCCCACCATTGACAAAAGGGTCTTTCCTGGCAAAATTGTATAGGCATAGATAAAAAAATGTCCACCAAAAATACCCGTGTGACTTGGAATAATAGGCCGTGAAAAGTAGGATATGCGCCGAAATTAATGGCTGCGATCTGATGGTCGATGTGATTGCGTGATGTATTGTGAAAGAAAAGTCCATCTCACACGGCATAAATAGATCCCTGCGCCTTGAGTCCGAGTCGGGAGATACGCGCGCGATATAAGACTTCATATAATAATAAAAGAGTTAAAAAAACAAGTCGGGTAAGGCGAAATTACTACATTTAGTCAAGCTGTGGAACTCACAGAATGAAACTGAACGCACTGCATTTTTTCACAATGACCGTTGTCCGCCGCTTGTGCAAAACGCAGTGAAACTGACGAGCCTATTTAACGCGGTAGTGGTTTCGCTGTGCTGCATAGCACGCTTTTCTGTACCTCTCTTCGTTTTAACTTTCCGAGCGTGTTTTTAATCCAAACATATCATATCTATATGATTTTGGAATCAGGAACCGACAAGGAATAAGATGAAATTGTTTTTAAATCGATTTCGGAAATTTAATTTTGATCATAATTTTTATATTTCTTCTTCTTCTTTCTTCTTTTTATATTTAATAATAATAATAATAATAATAATAATAATAATAATAATTGTCAGTAAGTACTGGTGTCACATGACTGATGTGAACCAGTTGATTGGCTAATGGCGATGCGCTAAAACTGTTAGCGCACTCTTGGAGTGCGCTAACTTTTCCACAGAGCGTATTCTTACGCCCTTTACCTAAGCAAGACTGTGCTCTCATCCTCAGAATTAATTACTGACATGTAGCTTATATTTTCCACAATACCAAATGACCATTAATTCCCTGCTTCTCAATTAAAGCAGAAGTGGGTTTTTTCTGACAGATTGCATGTGCCTGTACCACAGTGCGGCTGCCACTGATCTAAAAATACAAGCCGCCGTGTTTCATCTAATTCTCGCCGACTTGCATAGATTCTTCTCATCGTGTTAGTGGCATGTAGCTTATCATCCACATTACCAAATGATGAGGTAATATAAAATTCCCACCCGCTAGCAGAAAACACAAGTGTTATTCCGATTTATACGTACCAGCTAGACCAGTTTGGAAGACTGACTCGATCGACTCTGTCATACGTAGCCGCACTGACTACACTGAAATACGACTGCATCAGTTCAGTAAATGAATGGTTTCCGAATTATTATTTCAAGGCAAGAACAATCGTAATCGAAAACGTGTAGGGTTCAGAATGTTCTTACCATTATATTATAAGACTTATTACCAGCGTGCCTCGTGCGTGCAGACTCAGTCAGTGCAGACTGCATGCAGTGGTTTGATTGCCCTAGCAGACGACATAAACCCCGCTCAGCAAATTAACATGTTGGGCAAATGTGAACGAAAAAACGATGGGGATATAATACGTGTAGGGTTCAGAGCATTCTTACCGTTCATATTTAGTATCAGACTCCCCGATGAGTGAAGATACAACACGAGAAATATGCCACATTTGTTTTGAAAATGTGCGAACCGTCGAGTCCCGCGGCTTCGAGTCAATTCAAGGGGAGTCACTCCGCACAGTCAATCCGTCGAAGCTCGACTGGAGGTTTCGAATCGCAAATAATGAAGAGCACAGCCCTTTCTCCGAGTTCAAATGAGGTCTCTCTGAAAGATCATCACTGTTCAGATTAACGCTACACTGGAATTTACCAACAGAAATTAAAATGCGTGTGACGAAAGCACGACACACTTGAGACACCCCACACAAAAGTAGATCTTTACTGTACACGACCTGACCACACAGTTATGCCTATTCAAATGCGCGTTGCAAAATGTGCGCTTGGAATCTTCTTTTTTCTATGGCGGTACTGACAATATCGTTATTGAAACAATCCCAGTGCACTAAGGGATTTATAGAGCAAATCTCGAAAATAATTATTGAACTCAGCGCTATGCGCTTCGTTCAATAATGAATTTTCTCGATTTGCTCTATAAATCCCTTAGTGCACTGGGATGTCTCAATAACTTAAATAATAATAATAATAATAATAATAATAATATGGGAGATTTATAGAGCGCTTTACGTTCTCTAAGCGCTTTACAATGAAAAAATAATAGAAAAAAAACAAACATACATACATACAAAGCAAAGCACAAAAGCATGTGCAGCAGCATTCAGCACACAAGTGAACAACGAAACACTACATCAATTTTTAATTTTCAGAGCTTGTTTTTAATCCAAATATAACATATTTATATGTTTTTGGAATCAGAAAATGATGTAGAATAAGATGAACATAAATTTGGATCGTTTTATATAAAAAAAGTATTACAATTTTCAGATTTTTAATGACCAAAGTCATTAATTAGTTTTTAAGCCACCAAACTGAAATGCAATACCGAAGTCCGGCCTGCGTCGAAGATTGCTTTACACAAATTTCAATCAATTTGATTGAAAAATGAGGGTGTGACGACAGTGCCTCCTCAACTTTTACAAAAAGCCGGATATGACGTCATCAAAGACATTTATCAAAAAAATGAAAAAAGTATCTGGGGATATCATACCCAGGAACTCTCATGTAAAATTTCATAAAGATCGGTCCAGTAGTTTACTCTGAATCGCTCTACACACACACACACACACAGGCACACACACACACACACAGACACACACACACACACACACACACACACACACAGACACACACACACACACAGACAGACACACATACACCACGACCCTCGTCTCGATTCCCCCTCTATGTTAAAACATTTAGTAAAAACTTGACTAAATGTAAAAAGAGGTGATTTGGGGGGCCGCTTTGGACGCAAGTTTGCTTTTAAAAGTGCTAATGTTAAAATACAAATAAAAGTGAAGAAAACAAAGGCGAACAACGGATACAGATAGCTGTTATTTTGCTTTGATGAACAATAACAAACGTTCCAACAACCTACCTTACTTGTTTTTTGATTTTGATGAGCAGCTTTTATTCCTGACCGGACGAATAAACATACACATGATACAAGCATTGTTACAGAGTTGCCTGAGTATACATGAGAATCTTAGGCCAAAAAAAAAGTCTGTTTACGGTATCCCGACCGAACCTAATTTTTCGCGCGACCCTAAACTTTTTTGGGGGGGATTTGGGAAAAAAACACCGAAAAAAACCCTCTGTGTTTTTTGGCAAAATAACTTATAAATATGTTTAAAAAAAAATTAAATAAAAAAACCGACCTACC
>NC_090246.1:97189382-97210791 GCF_037325665.1 Littorina saxatilis
ATCGGTCCAGTAGTTTACTCTGAATCGCACTACACACACACACACACACACAAACACAGACACACACAGACACACAGACACACACACACATACACACATACACACACACACACACACACACACACACACACCACACTCACACACACACACACACACACACACACACACACCACGACCCTCGTCTCGATTCCCCCCTCTATGTTAGAACATTTAGTCAAAACTTGACTAAATGTAAAAAAGAAGAAAAAAAAGAAACAATCAAAAAAGCAAAGAAGCAAATAGTACTGATATTTGTAGTAATAATAACACATGATAATAATAATAATAATAATAATAATAATAATAATAATAATAATAATAATAATAATAATAATAATAATAATAATAATAATAATAATAATAATAATAATAATAATAATAATAATAAATGAGCATTTATGTAGCGCAACATCATAACTTTACAATTATGCTCTTTGCGCTTTGTAGTGAGATGAAGAAAAAGAAGATGATAATGATGATGATGATCCTCTTCCTTCTCCTGCTCCTCCTCCTTCTTCTCCATCTCCTACTACTACAAACACAACGCTCAATTCCAGGTCCCCAGTAGATAATATATGCGAGAATCATCATTGTGTACAGAAACATGTCATCAGCTCCTGCAGTTACCTGCGATCATGACAGAGAGCCGTTACGACTCCATTTTTGTTTATTGTGGTTTTTTTTGTATGCTGGCTATGGAATGCGAATGATTGCATATGAAATATGGATGCAGCGTATTTTTTGCGGTAAGGGAGATCAGCGAGAACGCACAGGGACGGATTTCTTCCCTTGATTTAGCTTGGCTTGTCACCTCCTGCGAAACACACTCTATGTCAAGATCGATGTTTTGTCGCAAACGTTTGTTTGTTATTTCACACAATTCATTGCATCTTTTAACTTGACATTCTGGGATTGAAGAAGCAAAAACATTCCTGAGCGTAATCTTCATTTTCTGTTCATTTTCTCATTATTGTGTCTCTGTATACCAATTTCAAAATCCAGTAGGTCAAAGTGATCGCTTAAATGATAAGGTGTTATTTATGGCGCTGTGGCTTATCGCCAGACGATCGCTCAATGCCAACAACAGAAACACTAAAAACATTTGCTGACAATACAAACATCGAGCAAATGTAAGTTAAAGGCGCACTCCTTCCCGTGTCAACTACTCGACTGGACATCTCTGAGCTTTTTTTAAAATTAATTAATTAATACGAAAATTTATATCGCGCACATATCTCACCACAAGGCGACTCAAGGCGCACAGTACGAAATATGAGAGAGCCCTGAAATGCAGCCGCTCGGCGCAGAAGGGACAGCACTCTATATTTCGGGAGAAGCATGCTGGGTATTTTCGTGTTTCTATAACCCACCGAACTCTGACATGGATTACAGGATCTTTTCCGTGCGCACTTGGTCTTGTGCTTGCGTGAACACACAGAAGGGGGTTAAATCACTAGCAGGTCTGCACATAAGTTGACATGGGAGATCTGAAAAATCTCCACTTTTAACCCACCGGGCGGCAGCGACCGGGATTCGAACACACGACCTTCCGATTAGGAGGCCGACGTCTTACCACCACGCCACTGCGCCCATGAGAAAGGACGGGGAGTAAGAAAGGGAGCTGTGTTAGATTGGGTGTAGTTGTAGGAGTGTCTGGGTGTGTGTGCGCGCGTGTGTGTGTACGTGCGTTCGTGTATGTGTGGGTGCGGATGTGTGCGCGTGCGTGTGCAATGGTCGACGAGTGAGGTAGAGTGCTTGCTCTGGCAGTTTCTGAACTTGCATTTTGATTTCTTTTGTTGACTCTTATAATTTTACGCTTTGGTGTGATTTGTGTGGATGCGTTTCTAGGTCCCGTTCCCGTACCGACCAAGGACGGCTGCCACAACAATGGAACACCCATTCCACACAACCCGTTCTAGGTCCCGTTCCCTTACCGACCTAGGACGGCTGCCACTATGGTCAGACGCTGCTCAAAGATGCCAAAAACGGCCGTTTGCGCAGCGTTCCATTGTTGTAGCAGCCGTCCTTGGTCAGTACGGGAACGGGACCTAGAACGGTTGTGTGGAATGCGGGTATGACAACTCAGTGTGTGAGAGCGCTACCGTTGCGTTACCGTTGTTTTAAGTTCCTTTAACGATCCAAGCGTTCCATTACCGATGGTTTAAGGTTCCATTACCGTTCATTCTGATCGGGAGGGGAACGGCTAACATTTTAAACATGCAGCCCAAACTCAACCGTCCCTACCGACTCTACCTTTCAAAGCAGTTCCGTTAACGATCATTTATGTTCCATCGCGGTTCCCTCCCGATCCCTCCCGTGCCCGCACCGTTCCTTGGTCGGTACGGGAACGGGAACTAGAACGGTTGTGTGGAATGGGGGTGTAATACTTGACATTTATTGACGAGTTAATGTCTTTACAGACACTTGTGTTTTTCAACAAAAAAACCCGTACCCTAACGGTTCTCGTTCACTGAAAAATCGCAAGACTGGCTTGCGTACTGTGTGGATAAGAGTACACGCAGACAATGCGTTTAGCGCCAACGCCAATGTATCAATTGTTAATGAAACAGTGCTGTCCTCCCTAAGTGACTCCGCAGAACAATTAGTCAGAGAAAATGAAGTGGAGCGTAGCGAATGGTGGCAGCTGCATGCTTAAAGTCACAGGACACTTCTGTGACACTGTTGGTTCCCGAATTATTCATGTACCCTGTCCAGGCCTCACAAAACCGATCGTTCTGTGTGGGTTCAGAGGAATAAAGGCGGCACGTACATTTCTGTATAGTGTGGACTGTATGGATGTGCAGTGTGGTGACAAAAATCCTGAAGCAAACGCGGTTGCTAACGCCCCAAACACCAAGTACCCATAGACAAAAGGTCACTTTCTACAACGTTTACCCGCGTACGGGAGACAAGGCGTTATTTTCGCTTAGTACCAAGGAAAGCATTCGTTATACTCACATCTTTGTTTTTGTAACGTGTAAAAAAGAGAATGCTTCATGTCCTACAGGCTAAATATTTCACCTCTTAAGGACTAGATATGGGTTATATATGATAATTTGAGTTTTACGCCCTCATGGCTTTTGATGAGATACACAAATTGTATGCGTGTTTAGGTGGTATCAGCCATCTGCACTCATAGCAGAATGACCGAGGTCTTTTACGTGCCACTGTGGTAACACGGGGGTGGGACATGGCTACCGTCTCTGGGTCTGTAACTTGTGTTGGATTGTGTTGCGTTATTAGACAGCGGTCGAGCATTCATGCATTTAGACACACTGAACATTAGCCGGGAAGCTGAACGCATGACGCTTCGTTTTAACTGATCTTATCAGCAGGTTTCAGACAGTAAATTCCGTGAGTCTTTGCGAATACACTGTTCTTTAAACTTCCAAAATGAGTGAAGGCGTATTGTTATAATTTTTATTACTCATTGTGCGAAATGTTTAAAGGTGTATGCTCAGCTTTTATGTAGTTTCTCAAAACTCACTGGTTTTATAAGATAGGTCTCATAATCGTTGAAACCTTCCAATAGTTATATACTGTTCATTATAGCAGCGTTTCAGTTCAAATGTTGGAACATGCTATTTCTGGCAATATAATAATAATGATAATAATAATAATAATAATGCATAATAGTTATAAAGGTTTAAACCCTTCTCAAAGCGCTGTCCAATCATTGGGAGAAAAACAATAATATAACATAATTTACAGTGCAAAAAAATAATATAACATCATTTACAGTACAATCACACACATATCAATGAATAACTCAAGAGCCCTTTTGTATTTGGGTGCTTGGTGCTATCCAGTGTATATGAACTTTGGCGCATATTACGCCATGCATGGCGTATTAGCACAAAGTATTTATAACCACACTTTACACAAATAAAGCTTCTCGACGGAGTCTCAAACCATTCACATCAGTTACCAAATCAGCTGCCTCCCCTTTTAGCTCAGAGTTACGTTGCGGAACGACTGCGCGCGAAAGCGCATGTTCCTGAAATAAACATGCATTGCTTTTTTTGTCTGAAGTCCCGACTGCAGATATTTATCTGTTTAATGGGATAAAAGGCTTTTAGGGAAATTGTCTGTCCGCATTTGGGACCAACAGCAATTTGAAGCATTCTTTTATCTTGCTCTTTAAGTGACACATGTTGTTGCAATGATATAGATTTGAACTAACACAATATGAATTCCTAAAACTAGTTTCGAAGAAATGTCAATTGAAAATTGCCACTCGTCTGGGGCATTACTCTATGAGAGCGGAATCCCTTTTTTGTAGCACTAACGAGAGACGTCAAACTGATCTGAACACCAAAATTGTGTGTGTGTGTGTGTGTGTGCGTGTGTGTGTGTGTGTGTGTGTGTGTGTGTGTGTGTGTGTGTGGGTGGGTGTGTGTGTGTGTGTGTGTGTGTGTGTGTATATGCGTGTGTGTGTGTGTATGTATGTATGTGTGTGTGTGTGTGTGTGTGTGTGTGGATGGGTGTGTGTGTGTGTGTGTGTGTGTGTGTGTGTGTGTGTGTGTGTTTTACACGGTACTATAATCATTACGCCTGTTCTAGAGAGATGGCACTGACGTTTTGACAAATGGAAACACTTCTGTTGGTGCATCGTAGTATGAGTTGATGGACAGTGTCACTTACTTATATAAGTATCATCGCATAAGTCTAAACTCGGTATGCAGTGGTATTGGAGCGGTGCCTTATTTACATGTGAAAGGCCGGTGAACAGTATCCTGTCCCACACACAAAGAAACCGGTCAGTTCCATTGTCATGAAGATTACAGCGTTACAGCTGTGCTGACAATTATTTCCTCTTTATAATATATGCCAAGACAATTTTATCTGAAAGTCTCTTTGCACACACGTAGAAGACCTGTTGATTAATTGTCTGCCCACTGATTCAATTTGCTGGTTAAGTAACTTCAGAAAATCAATAGAGTAGTATCAGCCATCCAGCCATCCCATGGCAGCCTTGCTTCAGATTAAGAAGAAATCTATACATAGATAGGTGATCACTATCATTATTATTTGTGGTATACTTGTCTTGTTTGTACACTTTAAAATTTGATAGGAGAAGGTTTTGATGGAGGGAATATTTAGTTTTGTCAATAATTAAACGTTCCAAAAGCTTACCTTTCTTGTTAAAAAAAATCTTACTTCAGATTAATATGAAATCTATGCACAGATAAGTGATCACCTTTCATTATTATTTGTTGTACATAATTCTTGTTTGTCGTTAGTTTGGTCAAATAATTGAACGTTTTATTAGCTTACCTTTCTTTTGTTTAAAAATAAAAAAAATTCTTCCTTCAATTTAACCAATTTCAGATAAAAAAACAAAAACAAGAAAGGTGTCATTGGATTCAATTTCAGATAAGCTAAATTCAGATAAGCCAAATTGAGAAGCAGTTTTCGCTATCAACCAAAAGCATTGATTTTAGCCTAGTTCACCTAGGTAAGCAGGAAAATGGATCTAGGCGACTAATATCTCTGTGACGTCGCCATCCCGTACTCAACGAACGCTGTCAAGGGGTGGATCAATACCCAGAAGAGATTCCGACAGGCTCTTAGATACCCCTCAATTGTCTGGTCCTGTCTGCTGCAGTCACCACGGCAATGTATCGGCCAGATCGACCGATAGTAGCTTGCATTCTGTGTAACGTTAACAATATAACATCGTCGCTCTCTCGCCGAGTCGTTTTGACCTAACCTGGATTTTCCCCCTGCGTAGATTGTAGCTAATATTTGACTTTCTTATCTTGTTGGGTGGATGTGCATTTCGTATTTTGTTTATAACGGCAAATGGTTTCGTGACGAAGAATTCGTTCGGGCGTCTGTCTTGGGAGTGAATGGCTCTCTTCCTACGAGTTTCCAACTTAAATTTGATGGACATTTTGTGTGCACTTTGCTGGGCCTTGATGGACATTTTTGATGGATTTTAAAAGATTCCGATGGACATTTTTGATGGATTTTAAAAGACTTGATGGACATAGTTGATGTGGTTTAATGCACATGGGAGTTGTCTGCCTCCCCCCCCCCCTCGATTGCTGAATGTTTGATACGCATTACGACCCTCTCCAGTCATGGATATCTTCCTAATAGCATTAACAAGAGCGGATAACTGACGACCTGGTGCTTGACCAGATCACTATTCAGCTGGCATTTCCTTGTTTTCACTACCTATTTTATTCATGTTTTTATTACTTAGTTAGTGGAAGAATCTTTTGTATGTATGTTTGATGGTGTATGCTTTTAATTAAGCGTTGCTGACTATGAATGTAGTTGTAAATGCTTGTATAACTGTGTTTTAATTTTAAATGTGTCAAGCGCAAAGAGCATATATGTAAAGTTATGATGTTGCGCTATATAAATGCTCATTTATTATTATTATTATTTAAGTTATTGAGACATCCCAGTGCACTAAGGGATTTATAGAGCAAATCGAGAAAATTCATTATTGAACGAAGCGCATAGCGCTGAGTTCAATAATTATTTTCGAGATTTGCTCTATAAATCCCTTAGTGCACTGGGATTGTTTCAATAACGATATTGTCAGTACCGCCATAGAAAAAAGAAGATTCCAAACGCACATTTTGCAACGCGCATTTGAATAGGCATAACTGTGTGGTCAGGTCGTGTACAGTAAAGATCTACTTTTGTGTGGGGTGTCTCAAGTGTGTCGTGCTTTCGTCACACGCATTTTAATTTCTGTTGGTAAATTCCAGTGTAGCGTTAATCTGAACAGTGATGATCTTTCAGAGAGACCTCATTTGAACTCGGAGAAAGGACTGTGCTCTTCATTATTTGCGATTCGAAACCTCCAGTCGAGCTTCGACGGATTGACTGTGCGGAGTGACTCCCCTTGAATTGACTCGAAGCGGGACTCGACGGTTCGCACATTTTCAAAACAAATGTGGCATATTTCTCGTGTTGTATCTTCACTCATCGGGGAGTCTGATACTAAATATGAACGGTAAGAATGCTCTGAACCCTACACGTATTATATCCCCATCGTTTTTTCGTTCACATTTGCCCAACATGTTAATTTGCTGAGCGGGGTTAATGTCGTCTGCTAGGCTACCTGGGCAATCGAACCACTGCAGTCTGCACTGAGTCTGCACGCATGAGGCAGGCTGGTAATAAGTCTTATATATGGTAAGAACGTTCTGAACCTTACACGTTTTCGATTACGATTGTTCTTGCCTTGAAATAATAATTCGGAAACCATTCATTTACTGAACTGATGTAGTCGTATTTCTGTGTAGTCTGCTACAGAGTCGATCGAGTCAGTCTTCCAAACTGGTCTAGCTGGTACGTTATCGGAATAACACTTGTGTTTTCTGTTAGCCGCTGGGAATTGTATACTAACTCATCATTTGTTAATGTGGATGATAAGCTACATGCCACTAACACGGCATATGAGAAGAATCTATGCAAGTCGGAGAAAATTAGATGAAACACAGCGGCTTCTATTTTTAGATCACTGGCACTGGCACAGGCACATGCAATCTGTCAGAAAAAAACCCACTTCTGCTTTAATTGAGAAGCAGGGAATTTATGGTCATTTGGTATTGTGGAGAATATAAGCTACATGTCATTAATTAATTCTGAGGATGAGAGCACAGTCTCGCTTAGGCAAAGGGCGGAAGAATACGCTCTGTGGAAAAGTTAGCGCACTCCAAGAGTGCGCTAACAGTTTTAGCGCATCGCCATTAGCTTAGCCAATCAACTGGTTCACATCAGTCATGTGACAACAGTACTTACTGACAATTATTATTATTATTATTCTTTCTAGTTGTTCCCTTTTTTACATTTAGTCAAGTTTTGACTAAATGTTTTAACATAGAGGGGGGAATCGAGACGAGGGTCGTGGTGTATGTGTGTGTGTGTGTGTGTGTGTGTGTGTGTGTGTGTGTGTGTGTGTGTGTGTGTGTGTGTGTGTGTGTGTGTGTGCGTGTGTGTCTGTGCGTGTGTGTGTATAGAGCGATTCAGAGTAAACTACTGGACCGATCTTTATGAAATTTGACATGAGAGTTCCTGGGTATGATATCCCCAGGAATCTTTTTCATTTTTACCATTAATGTCTTTTATGACGTCATATCCGGCTTTTTGTAAAAGTTGAGGCGGCACTGTCACACCTTCATTTTTCAATCAAATTGATTGAAATTTTGGCAAAGCAATCTTCGACAAAGGCCGGACTTTGGTGTTGCATTTCAGCTCGGTGGCTTAAAAACTAAAGAATGAGTTTGGTCATTAAAAATCGGAAACTTGTAATTAAAATTATATTTTTATTAATCGATCCAAACACAATTTCATCTTATTTTTCGTCATTTTCTGATTCCAAAAACATATACATATGTTATATTTGGATTACAAACAAGCTCTGAAAATTAAAAATATGAAAATTATGATTAAAATTATTTTTCCGAAATCGATTTAGAAACAATTTCATCTTATTCCTTGTCGGTCCCAGATTCCAAAAACATATAGATATGATATGTTTGGATTAAAAACAAACTCAGTAAGCTAAAAAGAATAGACATACAGAAAAGCGTGTTATCCTGCTCAGCGCGACCACTATCGCACTATTCTGCATTGCTTGTCGATTTCACTGCCTTTGCCACGAGCGTTGGACGGACGAAACTACGAGTATGTGCGTTCAGTTTCATTCTGTGAGTTCGACAGCTTGACTAAATGTTGTTATTTCGCCTTACGCGACTTGTTTCCCCTTGGTTCTGGAGCCAGGCGATGAATTGGAGATAAATGCCTTCATGTCATCGCTTGACCCTGACTTGACAAATAACTATACATCCCCTGGTCCATAGTCCTGTGTGCCTTTGTTCCTTCTGAATTCTCTCCTGCGTCGAACAGCAGTCCTTATCCTGCTTATCCTTTGAGGTTTTAAAGATAATTGTCCGATAATGATCTGCTGAGAGTGGTCATATGTCAACCTGTCGTCTGCCAAAGTCGGAATCCACTGTCTTCCATCCATCTTCCTCAAACTCAGGCCTGCCTGTTGCTTTTCTTACAGCTGGTTGGCCTACCTCAAGACCCGGTGTCACGATTTCATCTTTCGCCTGTGTACATATTTCCCTCTCGACATATACTCAAGACTGAAATGTTGTTTCCTGGTAAAATTAAGAAGTGAAATTATTTATGGACGAAAAGCATGTCAGTTTCTTGCATGTGAAGAAAATTGGTGGTAAAATCTAATAGATTTCACCCCCAAAATCGAATTCTTCGAAAACGTGTACTGAGTGGTTACGTCCCTTGAGTAAGAAAGAAAACATTTTAGGATGAATCAAATTTCTAAGTTAAATAAAACAAATTGGTTGCACACATTTGGCCCCATGAATGTAAGGTACACAAGGTCGCTCATCAGTACTATCGAAGGGCGTTTTTTTGTTCAGTTTAGAGTTTATACTAGATGAACGAGGCCGAGAAGCGAAATATCAACACGGCGAAAGATGAAAACGTCACACCGTGTTGTAAACACTGCTATCTGGGGGTCGCCAGATCATCCTTCTCAGTTGACGATAGCCCTGTAAATATTGAATGCTGTACCCAATGTTCCCCTCAGATTCATGCCAAAGTTTCTGTCATCTTCTATTTAGAGTGTCCCTGTGCCAATATGTAGTGAGATACATTTCTTTCACATTCAGTGGCATAGTTCTACCATGCACAGTTTTCTGTCTGTTTTCCTACTCAGTTTTCGTTTTTTTCGTTTTTCCCAAAACATTCCACGTACAGTCTCTTGTCAATGTTCCTCCGGTTTATAGGTCTCTCCGTATGCAGTACATTTTCTTCACGCACAGTCTGCTTCTATTTTCTGCACTTCAGCTCTCTCTGTTCCCTACCCCCAGGTGGTGCATTTCCGACATAGTCTCAATGTCCAGACTGATGGCCAGTACCGATCCATACAGTGACCATCACACGATGTCCCGCATTCCGTCCATCCTCCCCCCCTTCTTTGATCCATCGCTGGACACCGGTATGTGTCTGTGGCTTGAGACTCTGCCAATAATGCCTCCTCCTCCTTCATGTGTATAGTCCGGGAAATAAGGGTCGGGGTACCTTGTCTTTTCTCCGGCTTTACTCGAAGTGAGAGGGCGCTGGTCAGTTTATCGAGTATCAGTAATCAGCATCATTACCTTAGCCTCTGCATTCTACTTGGCCCTGGTCAGAAAGATAGCCTTTTCCTCAGTGTGTCATTGACAAGAATTGGGACATGGGAGAATGGTGAAACAGTAGCGGTCTAGCTCTATTCGAGTGCAGTGAACATTGCAAAAAGACGATGTTCGGAAATAAATCGATCTTTTTTTTAGGGACCGTGGAATTGGTGTAATCCTTGTACAATTGTATGTGAGGCTAGAGTCTGCTGTGAAAGGAGCGGTAGCCTCCCCTGTCACACAGGGATCACGTGACCACCGCTTAAATAAGGATACCCTCAAAATCGACCGGACAAAAACAGAGTGGACCAATTAAAAATCGACGAAAATACAAACTAGAAGAAAGTCAAATCAATTATCTACCAAGAAGATGTTGTTTTGTTAAGCTAGCTTACGTAGGCTACTTCGTGTGTTATGCTATTTCAACTGATGCCGGTGTCGATCGAATGAGCGGTCATAAACAAGAGTTTTTGGGTACATTTTGAGGGGTATCATGAAAAAAAGCACTGTATTTCAGCAATGACTCGGTGAATTGCTCTGAAACGTTCAGAATATTTTGCCAAAATGGTAACCAAGATGTCATCGACTGAGAATGTGTGTTTAAAAAATGTCAGTAAAGATATCTTCAAACGAACATAATTTATGTGTATTCGTATTCTGAATCTTATCCACGACGTATAGTATGATATAATATTGTTTTGTACAATATAGTATTGTATTGTCTGTGATGTGATGGTAAGCCACATATTATAGGCAAAGACATATACGAAATGTCTTTCTTGATAACATGATAGAAATAGCTTTTGTGGAACTTTTCCTTCAGTGCATGATCCTGTAATGATGTAGTACCGCCTTGCCTGTCCCGACGGTAAATGGAGATGATTCTGGCTATGATCATTATTCCCCGATGGCGTGGAGTGCTTCTATAAAAAAAAAGACTATATATTGCTGTACGATGGCCTTTCTTTTCTTTAAAATGGTGACGATCCTCTTTGTCTGTTTGTGTATCTGTCTACCTTTCTGTGTGTGTGTGTGTGTGTGTGTGTGTGTGTGTGTGTGTGTGTGTGTGTGTGTGTGTGTATGTGTGTGTGTGCGTGTGTGTGTGTGTGTGTGTGTGTGCGTTCGTTCGTGTGTGCGTTCGTGTGTGTGTGTGTGTGTGTGTGTGTGTGTGTGTGTGTGTGTATGTGTGTGTGTGAGTGTGTGTGAGTGTGCGTGCGTGCGTGCGTGCGTGTATACATGCGTGCGTGCATGTATGTGTATCTGTTTGTCTGTCTCACTTTCTCTCTGTCTCTGTTCCGACACACTAACCCAGCGACCACACAATCCGAGAGACTTACACCACCACCACCACCACCACCACCACCACCACCACCACCACCACCACCATCGCTACTACCACTTGTAGCATGAACATGACGCCCCGGTCTTACGACGCTGGCATCGTAGTGTTCAGAACGTATTCTCTCGTGCCGCATTCCCTCCTCCGCCTACTGCTGTGCTGCTGCCGTGCCGCGCCGTTCCACTGCTGTGCGGCAGACGCACGTCAGCGGTTTTGTCAACAGGTGAAAATATTTACAGTTGGCCACGCGCCTTGCTGCAAGCGGCGTTCGTGCGTGTGTGTGTGTATGGAGGGTCGAGGGTTACGTACAACATGTCTTGACTAATATGATGAGGATATCTGTTGCGACGGACACTGCTGCATGACTGACATTCGTTGCTGGACGTTGAGTCAGTCTTAGTTCCTGGATTGTGTTTGCAGTGTGGTTACTGCCGTCTACTTTCTTGTGTTTGGTGGTGATGGTGGTGTTTGGATGTGTTGATTTCTTCAATATGGGTTTGTGCTTCTTCCGGGAATTTTATTTTTTCTTGCGTTGTGTTTTCTTCAAAAAGAATACGTGTTAATTGAAGCCTTCATTAAAATCCATGTTAGTCCTTGACCAGTGTCCACTGTTGAACATTGTCATGTGTGTGTTAGGAAACTTTTCCTCTCGATTTCCATTTTTTCCATTGATTTTTCTTCAATGGTCACTTCTTAGTTTTAATCAAACTTTTGACCAAGAATCCGTGTATTGTCAGATAAAAAGTTGTTGGAATTGCTGAAACTAATCGTTCCGCCAACACAAACTACACACAGCAAACATAGTTGATCTAAATGCAGGCTTATCATACAAATGTCATTTATTCATTTTTATACTTTACATTTGTATCTATAAATAATTCAGCAGTCTTTTCTGCTGGAGAGAGTAAATTATCCTGATAGCTTTGAAAAGAAATCCATTTTCTCAAGGACTTGGTTTTGCAGTAAATTGTGCAGAACAAACCTGTAGAATTCCTTACACATATCTGGCATTAGATTTGTCCAACTATTTCTGGCTTCAGCTTGAATCGTAAGCGTAGACCAAACTTGTTGATACTGTCACAAGCATTACCCCACTGGGAACTGTGTGCAAAATGTATTATTTTGGTGGCTTGCTCTTATTTCATTCGCCAGTCAACCACCAAGGTCCTTTGGGACTGGTTTCAAACAGTAACTCTCTCCGTTGCAATGCTATAGTGAAAATTAAGCCCAGAATATGTTCTGGCGTGCATCATAGTATCAACATACGGATTTCAAAAAAAAGAAAGTATGCTGAAATTCTCAGCGACAATAGCATTTTTAGAATTTGTGTTGTATATCGTAGTATTTGTATAGATCGAGCTAAACAAAATAATGTTGATATCATCAGCAACAACAGCACTTTAGGAATATTGACGTTCATCACAATATATTCTTTTACTAATAACAACAAAACAGAAAGTTAAAATTCTGAGCTTCAACGGCATTTTATGAATATTATCCAACATCAAAGTTTCCATATAAAGACAAGGAAAATGATGTGGAAATTTTAAAGGACAACGGCTAAAAGAATGACACAAAAACTGCACCATACTTGTGGTACTGGAAAGCGCCGTAAAATCCTTTTTTTGTGCAAGTGACAAGAAGACAACTATTTTTAATATCTGTATCGATCCTCCTTTGCTACCAGTTTTGAATGTCATATGCTATCCTGTTCACTTGTGAAAAACAACAAACACCCATAGAATCCGTTATTGTACGACTGACACGAGAAAACAACAAGTCGCGTAAGGCGAAATAACAACATTTAGTCAAGCTGTCGAACTCACAGAATGAAACTGAACGCACTGCTTTTTTTTCACCAAGACCACATACTCGTAGTTTCGTCCGTCCACCGCTCGTGGCAAAGGCAGTGAAATCGACAAGCCATGCAGAATAGTGCGGTAGTGGTCGCGCTGAGCAGGATAACACGCTTTTCTATATGTCTATTCTTTTTAGCATACTGAGTTTGTTTTTAATCCAAACATATCATATCTATATGTTTTTGGAATCAGGGACCGACAAGGAATAAGATGAAATTGTTTTTAACTCGATTTCGGACAATTAATTTTAATCATAATTTTCATATTTTTGATTTTCAGACCTTGTTTGTAATCCAAATATAACGTATGTATATGTTTTTGGAATCAGAAAATGCCGAAAAATAAGATGAATATGTTTTGGGATCGTTTAATAAAAAAATAATTTTCATTACAAGTTTCCGATTTTTAATGACCAAACTCATTCATTAGTGCTGAAATGCAATACCAAAGTCCGGCCTTCGTCGAAAATTGCTTTGCCAAAATTTCAATCAATTTGATTGAAAAATGAGGGTGTGACAGTGCCGCCTCAACTTTTACAAAAAGCCGGATATGACGTCATCAAAGGTATTTATCGAAAAAATGAAAACATTTCCGGGGATATCATTCCCAGGAACTTTCATGTTAATTTTCATAAAGATTAGTCCAGTAGTTTAGTCTGAATCGCTCTACACACACACACGCACAGACAGACACACACACACACACACACACACACACACACACACACACACACACATACACCACGACCCTCGTCTCGATTCCTCCTCTATGTTAAAACATTTAGTCAAAACTTGACTAAATGTAAAAGGTAATAATTATAATAACATACAAACAATTGAAATACAGGCACAGGACATGTTCAAAGGGAACGAGAACTAATGGAATAAATGTCACTTTTTTTTTTTAGATGAGTCTTCTTTTCTTTTATTCACTTTGCCTCAGACTCCGAAGTATCACTGTCCTAAGTCTGACAGAAGAGGGGATGCAATAAAAGAGAGAGAGAGAGAGAGAGAGAGAGAGAGAGAGAGAGGGAGAGAGAGAGAGAGAGAGAGAGAGAGAGAGAGAGAGAGAGAGGAGAGAGAGAGAGAGACAGCCAGACAGAGAGAGAGAGAGAGAGAGAGAGAGAGAGGGAGAGAGAGAGAGAGAGAGAGAGAGAGAGAGAGAGAGAGAGAGAGAGAGAGAGAGAGAGAGAGAGAGAGAGAGAGAGAGAGAGAGAGCAACTTTGCAAAAGTGGAGTAAGAGCCCCGGACTTTTTTCATTGCAACTCGGGAATCACGTGCGCCAGCTAAACTAGGTTATTGTTTTCATGTGTCCCCTTGCACTGTCCGCCTGTGCATTAAAGGCGGCATTTGCACTTTTGTTATTACATTATGAAATCGATCCTTTTGTGATGGTTTCCTGACACATGAGACTCACCCACATGACTGTAACCTTTTAGCCGACGCAGTGTCAGCTGTATTAGTGAATCCGGTTTTTGAGTTGAAGATTAATTGAGTTTAGTGATCGCCGCACTGCGGGAAGCTTTTTGTGAGAGTTTATTGATTCATTTTGTGAGACTTTACTGATTCATTTTGTGTCGCGCCAATTAGCTGCAGTGTTTGTTGAATGGAGAGAGCAAATCCTTAATACTGTAAGTGTGAAAGAGGTTGAAATTTTTTTATTAGATACAGAGCAAAGCTTTTCAGTCTTCAAGTATTATAGAAATAGTAAACAAAAGAAACAATCAGTGATGTGCACTCGGCAAGAAGCAAAGCATTGCATTTTTAATTATGTAAAAGTTCATGAAACATTCGTGATTTCTCAAGAACACTTCTTAAATAAGGGTTTGGGGATGTTGAATTCTTATTCTTTGGCAACCATTCGAAGGATTGTTTACTCACAAAAAGGAGAAACTAAACTGAAGTTGGTTGCTTTCTAAGTTGGGCAAAATTGACAAATATTAAGTACATTGCACATGTTAATTGTAAATGATGTATAGAGGACTTTAATTTCAACTGTTTTTGTCGCTTCACTATATTAATGCATTCACTTGGGCCACACGAACATAACAGTTAATATTATAACACTATACAGTGATAGGTATATCTAGTTTTGAAGACAGCTCACGTTTAGGGATCAGACATAAGCTGAATGTATATTATGTACAGCAATAATCGAGTTCAAATACCGACCTTGAACACTCCGACTCCCCCCCCCCCCAAAAAAAAGGAGAATAAATGAATAAGAAAATAAATGATTATCCCGTGGCGAGTTTCGATGCTATAGCGACGCCCGAGAGCGTCCACGTGTCTTCTCGCGAGATTACAAGTGCTCGTGGGAACCTGCATCGTCTCTCCACATCGTCGTCGATGTCTCACTTTGCAGATTACATTGAGCCCTTGGAGAGTTGGGGATAGAGAGGAGCTGAATCTTCATTCTCCGTACTTCGATTAACGAAACACTTGCCAACGGAGGCGCGTTTCAACAGGCAGAACTGGTGACGAGAACGGACGAGGCTATTTTTTTGTGCTGGGGCGAAAACGAAGCATAAACATTTTGTTTAGATTTGAATGATGTTTTCAGAAATAAAAAAGAATTCCTGGTTTGATAGAAAGTGGTAGTGTAAAGATATCGTAGCTTGTGAAGGTAGGACTGATAAAAAAACCAAAAAAACCCCCACCAAAACGAGTGCAATTCTTGCTAAAAAGGGGACCTTTTTCTGAAAGGAGAAGAGCTGTCGGAAATGAGTGATACTTCACAAGGGAGTACTTATAAGTGAATGACCTTCGCCGCCGTCAGCTGAAAACTAAAAACATTGTCATTGGGTATTTTTCCCGGAAACCATCAATTTTGACGACATATGTGAATGGAACCGTTTTCTTTTCAAAAGCTACACCGCTCGGAGTTTGAATCTTTACGTCTTCTTTAATTTAATAAAGGGCCTTTTATTGCACTCAGCAAAAACCGTTCAACATCTGAGACGGATCGAAAACTGCAGCTGGTGTTTATGTTTGCCATGTAAATGAAAGCGGTTTTTTGCGCAACGCTTCGTGTCGCGTTTCTTAATGCTCCTTTTTTCTTCGAGAATGCTTTAAATGACAAAAAAGCACTCTGTGTTCTTATTGCTTTCTTGGATTAGACGCAAAAACAAAACCAGCCTCAGTTACTGTCAACGTGTTTGGAGTCAACTCCCTGAGGTTGACATTGAGATAAGCGCTTAGAACTGTACCCACGGAATACGCGCTATATAAGCTTCATATTGATTGATTGATTGATTGAGATACAGTGTGCTGTAAAGATAAACAATACATCGGAAAGCTGTGTTTTATGATCAACTGTATTTGGATTACACGTACCTTACGGTCTGAAGTCAACACGTCTTCGTGGATAATCTGTACTTTTCCTCACAGTTTATTGTCAAACTTGCTTGATGTTGTGACAACATTCACACACTCACCTCAAGCGTTCTGTCTGTGCAAATGTGCCTATCCTTGGATATCCATAGTAGTGGTAGATTTGTGCAAAACGAAGAGGTCGTGAGTTTCTGGAACCATGAATTCCGCGTCCACGTCCGTGTCGGTCAAGGAAGGGAAATCCAAGAAAAATGCGGTGGACATGGAGGTAGGTGTCGTGGTTGTGTATTTTCTGTTTATTATGCGATGTCACGTTTGTATAAAACTGTCGCCACCGCCATTTTTTGGTTGTGTATTTGACTATTTTTGAGTCAAAATACTTTTTTCTTTCTAATCCAGTATTATTATGTCAGGTGCCTCTTTGCCTGTCTGTCTGTCCGTCAGTCCGTTCGTCCATCTGTTAGTCTGTTTCTGTCTCTCTCTCACCTCCTCTCGCCCTTCTCGCTCTATATTCGTCAGTTGTTTTTGATTACAGCATCCTTGGAGGCCCCCCCCCCCCCCCCCCCCCGCCCCCAGTTCTGCAGTCGTGAAAAAGGTCATCCCCGACCCCCCGCCGCCACCCCCCTCCCCCCATTGCCGCCCCCCCCGACTTTCAGATGTTACTTTATTCAACACACAAAATGTCCACAAAAAGATGTTTGTGTACGTGTTTGAGGGCTTGTTCGATTCTTCTCCAGTACGTGCTGGAGCCAAGATAAACTCTCACAAACGAAGCCCAGACCACGCACGACCAGCTCCGATGAATGTTCGCATTTTTCTGTATTTCTGCCGGTTTATCTGTTTGTGTTCTTCTGTCTGTCTCGGTCTTCGTCTTGGTCGCTTTCTGTCTCTGTCATTCCGTCACTCTTTCTGACAGTCTCTGTTTCTCTGTCTGTCACGGTCTTCGTCTTGGTCGCTTTCTGTCTCTGTCTTTCCGTCACTCTTTCTGACAGTCTCTGTTTCTCTGTCTGTCACGGTCTTCGTCTTGGTCGCTTTCTGTCTCTGTCTTTCCGTCACTCTTTCTGACAGTCTCTGTTTCTCTGTCTGTCACGGTCTTCGTCTTGGTCGCTTTCTGTCTCTGTCTTTCCGTCACTCTTTCTGACAGTCTCTGTTTCTCTGTGTGTCTCGGTCTTCGTCTTGGTCACTTTCTGTCTCTGTCATTCCGTCACTCTTTCTGACAGTCTCTGTTTCTCTGTCTGTCTCGGTCTTCGTCTTGGTCGCCTTTTGTCTCTGTCATTCCGTCACTCTTTCTGACAGTCTCTGTTTCTCTGTGTGTCTCGGTCTTCGTCTTGGTCACTTTCTGTCTCTGTCATTCCGTCACTCTTTCTGACAGTCTCTGTTTCTCTGTCTGTCTCGGTCTTCGTCTTGGTCGCTTTCTGTCTCTGTCTTTCCGTCACTCTTTCTGGCAGTCTCTGTTTCTCTGTTTGTCCGTCTATCTGTTCTTATCTCACTACTTCTCTTATAAAACTAAAGACCTGAAGTTCTAAGATTTTTTAAAGGCTTTGCGGGGGGGGGGGGGGGGGTCCGCTGTATCAGCCTGTTGTATGTGTTTTTTCGCGTGCTTGACTGTGCATACAGTGGTGCACTGTTATTCTTGTTGTTTCTTAGTATTACTATACATGTATGCATGAATGCATGCATGCTTGCATACATGTATGTGTGCTCTTTGACGAGTATATATTTTCCTTTGTATTTGTGACATTATTGATGCAAATTTTATTAATTATTTATATCATGTGGTTGTTTGATTGAACTTGTAAAGCGCTTCGAGCTGTGGGGAAGCGCTATATAAATGTTCCATTATTACTATATTATCATTATCATTATCATTATCATTATACCCAATATTGACGGACTGTGTGATGATATCTTCTGCTATTGGTCTGTTGAGACAGTGATATCAAAATCGAGACAGGAGGTCGAGATTTTGATATCACTGTCGAAACAGACATAGCAGAAGATATCATCACACAGTCAGTCAATGTTAGATATATTGCTAATTATCTGGACATTTTGTATTTACTGTAAAGAAATTACAAAAGTATTTGTCTCAGTTTTGGCTGTTCCATATCCCTCCCTCTGATTATTATTTCTTTTTGTTCACTCTTTTCTTGTACTTTTCAGTATTTAAAAATGTCTTTTCTTTCAAAAAGTCTTTAGTCACTTGCTCAACTAAATTCTGGGATCATTACATTTTCATATATATTTGTTTGTTTTTAAATTTAGGTGTTTTTGTTTTTGAAGTGGGGAAGCAATAAAGAGGTCGTCGATATCAAAACTGATATTGACGGAAATGTCGTCGATATCACTTTTACAATAAGCTCAGTTTTGCCCAATTGACCAATGGAAATCCACGTAACATATGTGAACAATGAAATAGCAATATTCATTAATATGTGTCAATCTGCATTGTCTCCAACAAACGAGTGGTTTTGTATTACCGGTAAAACCGGGCTCATACATGTTAAAACAAACACCTGCAGAACATTCCCTGCATCTACCGATCGCAATCAGGAATTAACTAAAATTACGATTCCCTTCTCCAAACTCTGCCACGCATGATAACTAATGTACACAATGACATACGATTCGACATAAAAAGCCGATGAAACTGCAGTGAAAGTAGCAGTGGCAGAGACTCGTACAACAAAGCGGTCCGTTTTCCATTGGGAACCATTGGGATTCGGCCAGCAAACATTCCCAGCCAAGATGCATAGTGCATTGTCATGCAACGTAGTTTGCTGGATCAGTGCTTTCTGTCGCTGGTGTACGTTTCGCGTACGAGTGCAAATGTTACTCTGCTGGAACATTGTTGGCCTTTACTGGCGTTATGGTTGCGCGGATGAAAGTGAATGGGCTTTCTTTGTTTGCTCTTGTTGTACGAGAGCAAATGTTACTGTGCGGAAAAGTGTTGGCTCTGCCTGTATTCTGGCTGCAAGGATAAACGTGAATGGGCTTTATTTGTTTGCGGTTGTGGAAATGGCAGAGATGTTTTGTTGTTGTTGCTGTTTCTGACCCTGTGTTTTTCGTGTGTTTTTTTGGTTTGATTTTGTTTGGTATTCAACTTGACGATTAGTTTGCTGAAAGTTTCTTTACCGTTTGGGTTCATCATTTTAGCCACAAACCGTTCATTTTAATTTTTTACTCACGGTTCGATTGCTTTTATGTTTTCAAACATGCACACGCACTTTAAACGTGTAGAAACAGAAGGCAACTTTCGGAATGTCCTTCAGTGTTGTTACCGGTCGAGTTGTCCTTCCTTAACCATCATGATCCATATAGAACCTGGCGAGATTTGAGTGTTTAACGTGAATATCTCGCAAACAGACAACGAATTTCGAAAATAACTCTGTCGGTTTTGTATGAGTTGTGAATGACTGACTATTATGGTTTGACGTCCTCTTAGACCAACTGGTCTATATTGGGACAGGTATTGGTAATACGCTGAAGATATGGTGTGATACTTTGATTCGAACAAGCCCGCTGTGGCTGTCTTCTTCGACACACCAGAATTGGGTTTGTCTCGTCAAAGTATCGAAAATACGATCATGATAATCAGAGACGAGAGATGATGCATGCGTGTCTTAGTGTTTTGCAAGCCCTGAGACTTTCGCTGTGAACGTGGGATCTTTTTCGTGCGCATGTGTGCACACGGGGGTGTTCGGACACCGAAGAGAGTCTGCACAAAGTTGACTCCGAGAAATAAATCTCTCGCCGAACGTGGGGATCGAACCCACGCTGATAGCGACCAACTGGCTACAAAGACAGCGCGCTACCAACTGAGCTACGTCCCCGCCCTTTGTGAATGAGTAAATACCCTTGCTTTCATACTCGGACAAACATTAGAGCAGCCAATCACTAGCGGGGTGTGTCTGAAACACGGGGACAGGAGCACGTGTGCATTTATTTGTTCGAGGAAAAGCAAGGGTATTCACTCTTCTTTCACAACCCAGACAAAGCCGACAGAGTTATTTCAGAACATCGTCTATTCCATTTCAAAACGTTGACCTTGGGATACAGGTAGAGGTGAAAAGGCTTGGCTCGTACTCAATATTCACGTATATCAAATACAAATGTTACGCTTGCATTGTTGATTTGATTGGGCGCCGATCAGCACATTAATCTTATGGAATAAAATGCAATGATGCTGGGCATCACGCAACGTTTGCTAATTGGTTCGCAGTGAATGCCGGGAAGAGCAGTTATTAATTGAGCTCCGATGCCCTTATTGTTTTTCACTTTCGCGGTGCGCGCCGGGAAAACAAAGCAACGCATTAATGCAAGTGGTCTGCCCATGAATCCATTTGTATGCATAGTTCCATTCTCGCATTTCGCGATATTTCGGTGTTTTGTTGTTGTTGTATGTGATGTTGCTCTTCTTACGTTCATCAATATTGATACATTTGTGCAATAAAACCCGACACTATGCGATGTTTCTGTACTGGAAAATACCAGAAGCAGTTTTTGTCGGAAAGTGAGACACATAATGTTTGGCATAAAAAGAGAAGAAAAAACCCCACCCCACTACGATATTAAAGAGCAGATTAAAGTGCTGCATGCCTGGCTTTCACACAAAAATACCGCAGCAATGCTGCTGGGATTTGTTTTGGGGGGCAAGTTTAAGGGCAG
>NC_090246.1:97210991-97233491 GCF_037325665.1 Littorina saxatilis
TGGAGGGAATATTTAGTTTTGTCAATAATTAAACGTTCCAAAAGCTTACCTTTCTTGTTAAAAAAGTCTTACTTCAGATTAAGATGAAATCTATGCACAGATAGGTGATCACCTTTCATTATTATTTGTTGTACATAATTCTTGTTTGTCGTTAGTTTGGTCAAATAATTGAACGTTTTATTAGCTTACCTTTCTTTTGTTTAAAAATAAAAAAATTCTTCCTTCAATTTAACCAATTTCAGATAAAAAAAACAAAAACAAGAAAGGTGTCATTGGATTCAATTTCAGATAAGCTAAATTCAGATAAGCCAAATTGAGAAGCAGTTTTCGCTATCAACCAAAAGCATTAATTTTAGCCTAGTTCACCTAGGTAAGCAGGAACATGGATCTAGGCGACTAATATCTCCGTGACGTCGCCATCCCGTACTCAACGAACGCTGTCAAGGGGTGGATCAATACCCAGAAGAGATTCCGACAGGCTCTTAGATACCCCTCAATTGTCTGGCCTGTCTGCTGCAGTCACCACGGCAATGTATCGGCCAGATCGACCGATAGTAGCTTGCATTCTGTGTAACGTTAACAATATAACATCGTCGCTCTCTCGCCGAGTCGTTTTGACCTAACCTGGATTTTCCCCCTGCGTAGATTGTAGCTAATATTTGACTTTCTTATCTTGTTGGGTGGATGTGCATTTCGTATTTTGTTTATAACGGCAAATTCGTTCGGGCGTCTGTCTTGGGAGTGAATGGCTCTCTTCCTACGAGTTTCCAACTTAAATTTGATGGACATTTTGTGTGCACTTTGCTGGGCCTTGATGGACATTTTTGATGGATTTTAAAAGATTCCGATGGACATTTTTGATGGATTTTAAAAGACTTGATGGACATAGTTGATGTGGTTTAATGCACATTGGAGTCGTCTGCCTCCCCCCCCCCCCCCTCGATTGCTGAATGTTTGATACGCATTACGACCCTCTCCAGTCATGGATATCTTCCTAATAGCATTAACAAGAGCGGATAACTGACGACCTGGTGCTTGACCAGATCACTATTCAGCTGGCATTTCCTTGTTTTCACTACCTATTTTATTCATGTTTTTATTACTTAGTTAGTGGAAGAATCTTTTGTATGTATGTTTGATGGTGTATGCTTTTAATTAAGCGTTGCTGACTATGAATGTAGATGTAAATGCTTGTATAACTGTGTTTTAATTTTAAATGTGTCAAGCGCAAAGAGCATAATTGTAAAGTTATGATGTTGCGCTATATAAATGCTCATTTATTATTATTATTATTTAAGTTATTGAGACATCCCAGTGCACTAAGGGATTTATAGAGCAAATCGAGAAAATTCATTATTGAACGAAGCGCATAGCGCTGAGTTCAATAATTATTTTCGAGATTTGCTCTATAAATCCCTTAGTGCACTGGGATTGTTTCAATAACGATATTGTCAGTACCGCCATAGAAAAAAGAAGATTCCAAACGCACATTTTGCAACGCGCATTTGAATAGGCATAACTGTGTGGTCAGGTCGTGTACAGTAAAGATCTACTTTTGTGTGGGGTGTCTCAAGTGTGTCGTGCTTTCGTCACACGCATTTTAATTTCTGTTGGTAAATTCCAGTGTAGCGTTAATCTGAACAGTGATGATCTTTCAGAGAGACCTCATTTGAACTCGGAGAAAGGACTGTGCTCTTCATTATTTGCGATTCGAAACCTCCAGTCGAGCTTCGACGGATTGACTGTGCGGAGTGACTCCCCTTGAATTGACTCGAAGCGGGACTCGACGGTTCGCACATTTTCAAAACAAATGTGGCATATTTCTCGTGTTGTATCTTCACTCATCGGGGAGTCTGATACTAAATATGAACGGTAAGAATGCTCTGAACCCTACACGTATTATATCCCCATCGTTTTTTCGTTCACATTTGCCCAACATGTTAATTTGCTGAGCGGGGTTAATGTCGTCTGCTAGGCTACCTGGGCAATCGAACCACTGCAGTCTGCACTGAGTCTGCACGCATGAGGCAGGCTGGTAATAAGTCTTATATATGGTAAGAACGTTCTGAACCTTACACGTTTTCGATTACGATTGTTCTTGCCTTGAAATAATAATTCGGAAACCATTCATTTACTGAACTGATGTAGTCGTATTTCTGTGTAGTCTGCTACAGAGTCGATCGAGTCAGTCTTCCAAACTGGTCTAGCTGGTACGTTATCGGAATAACACTTGTGTTTTCTGTTAGCCGCTGGGAATTGTATACTAACTCATCATTTGATAATGTGGATGATAAGCTACATTAATGCCACTAACACGGCATATGAGAAGAATCTATGCAAGTCGGCGAAAATTAGATGAAACACAGCGGCTTCTATTTTTAGATCACTGGCACTGGCACAGGCACATGCAATCTGTCAGAAAAAAACCCACTTCTGCTTTAATTGAGAAGCAGGGAATTTATGGTCATTTGGTATTGTGGAGAATATAAGCTACATGTCATTAATTAATTCTGAGGATGAGAGCACAGTCTCGCTTAGGCAAAGGGCGGAAGAATACGCTCTGTGGAAAAGTTAGCGCACTCCAAGAGTGCGCTAACAGTTTTAGCGCATCGCCATTAGCTTAGCCAATCAACTGGTTCACATCAGTCATGTGACAACAGTACTTACTGACAATTATTATTATTATTATTCTTTCTAGTTGTTCCCTTTTTACATTTAGTCAAGTTTTGACTGAATGTTTTAACATAGAGGGGGAATCGAGACGAGGGTCGTGGTGTATGTGTGTGTGTGTGTGTGTGTGTGTGTGTGTGTGTGTGTGTGTGTGTGTGTGTGTGTGTTTGTGTGTGTGTGTGTCTGTGTGTCTGTGCGTGTGTGTGTAGAGCGATTCAGACTAAACTACTGGACCGATCTTTATGAAATTTGACATGCGAGTTCCTGGGTATGATATCCTAAGATAATTTTTTAATTTTTACCATTAATGTCTTTTATGACGTCATATCCGGCTTTTTGTAAAAGTTGAGGCGGCACTGTCACACCTTCATTTTTCAATCAAATTGATTGAAATTTTGGCAAAGCAATCTTCGACAAAGGCCGGACTTTGGTGTTGCATTTCAGCTCGGTGGCTTAAAAACTAAAGAATGAGTTTGGTCATTAAAAATCGGAAACTTGTAATTAAAATTATATTTTTATTAATCGATCCAAACACAATTTCATCTTATTTTACGTCATTTTCTGATTCCAAAAACATATACATATGTTATATTTGGATTACAAACAAGCTCTGAAAATTAAAAATATGAAAATTATTATTAAAATTATTTTTCCGAAATCGATTTAGAAACAATTTCATCTTATTCCTTGTCGGTCCCAGATTCCAAAAACATATAGATATGATAAGTTTAGATTAAAAACAAACTCAGTAAGCTAAAAAGAATAGACATACAGAAAAGCGTGTTATCCTGCTCAGCGCGACCACTACCGCACTATTCTGCATGGCTTGTCGATTTCACTGCCTTTGCCACGAGCGGTGGACGGACGAAACTACGAGTATGTGCGTTCAGTTTCATTCTGTGAGTTCGACAGCTTGACTAAATGTTGTTATTTTGCCTTACGCGACTTGTTTCCCTTTGGTTCTGGAGCCAGGCGATGGATTGGAGATAAATGTCTTGCTGTCATCGCTTGACCCTGACTTGACGAATAACTATAATATATCCCCTAGTCCATAGTCCTGTGTGCCTTTGTTCCTTCTGAATTCTCTCCTGCGTCGAACAGCAGTCCTTATCCTGCTTATCCTTTGAGGTTTTAAAGATAATTGTCCGATAATGATCTGCTGAGAGTGGTCATATGTCAACCTGTCGTCTGCCAAAGTCGGAATCCACTGTCTTCCATCCATCTTCCTCAAACTCAGGCCTACCTGTTGCTTTTCTCTCAGCTGGTTGGCCTACGTCAAGACCCGGTGTCACGATTTCATCTTTCGCCTGTGTACATATTTCCCTCTCGACATATACTCAAGACTGAAATGTTGTTTCCTGGTAAAATTAAGAAGTGAAATTATTTATGGACGAAAAGCATGTCAGTTTCTTGCATGTGAAGAAAATTGGTGGTAAAATCTAATAGATTTCACCCCCAAAATCGAATTCTTCGAAAACGTGTACTGAGTGGTTACGTCCCTTGAGTAAGAAAGAAAACATTTTAGGATGAATCAAATTTCTAAGTTAAATAAAACAAATTGGTTGCACACATTTGGCCCCATGAATGTAAGGTACACAAGGTCGCTCATCAGTACTATCGAAGGGCGTTTTTTTGTTCAGTTTAGAGTTTATACTAGATGAACGAGGCCGAGAAGCGAAATATCAACACGGCGAAAGATGAAAACGTCACACCGTGTTGTAAAAACTGCTATCTGGGGGTCGCCAGAATGATCATCCTTCTCAGTTGACGATAGCCCTGTAAATATTGTATGCTGTACCCAATGTTCCCCTCAGGTTCAGGCAAAAGTTTCTGTCATCTTCTATTTAGAGTGTCCCTGTGCCAATATGTACTGAGATACATTTCTTTCACATTCAGTGGCATAGTTCTATTTAGAGTGTCCCTGTGCCAATATGTAGTGAGATACATTTCTTTCACATTCAGTGGCATAGTTCTATTTAGAGTGTCCCTGTGCCAATATGTAGTGAGATACATTTCTGTCACATTCAGTGGCATAGTTCTATTTAGAGTGTCCCTGTGCCAATATGTAGTGAGATACATTTCTGTCACATTCAGTGGCATAGTTCTATTTAGAGTGTCTCTGTGCCAATATGTAGTGAGATACATTTCTTTCACATTCAGTGGCATAGTTCTATTTAGAGTGTCTCTGTGCCAATATGTAGTGAGATACATTTCTTTCACATTCAGTGGCATAGTTCTATTTAGAGTGTCCCTGTGCCAATATGTAGTGAGATACATTTCTGTCACAGTCAGTGGCATAGTTCTATTTAGAGTGTCTCTGTGCCAATATGTAGTGAGATACATTTCTGTCACAGTCAGTGGCATAGTTCTATTTAGAGTGTCCCTGTGCCAATATGTAGTGAGATACATTTCTGTCACATTCAGTGGCATAGTTCTATTTAGAGTGTCCCTGTGCCAATATGTAGTGAGATACATTTCTTTCACATTCAGTGGCATAGTTCTATTTAGAGTGTCCCTGTGCCAATATGTAGTGAGATACATTTCTTTCACAGTCAGTGGCATAGTTCTACCATGCACAGTCTTCTGTCTGTTTCCCTACTCAGTTTTCGTTTTTTTCGTTTTTCCCAAAACATTCCACGTACAGTCTCTTGTCAATGTTCCTCCGGTTTATAGGTCTCTCCGTATGCAGTACATTTTCTTCACGCACAGTCTGCTTCTATTTTCTGCACTTCAGCTCTCTCTGTTCCCTACCCCCAGGTGGTGCATTTCCGACATAGTCTCAATGTCCAGACTGATGGCCAGTACCGATCCATACCGTGACCATCACACGATGTCCCGCATTCCGTCCATCCTCCCCCCCTTCTTTGATCCATCGCTGGACACCGGTATGTGTCTGTGGCTTGAGACTCTGCCAATAATGCCTCCTCCTCCTTCATTTGTATAGTCCGGGAAATAAGGGCCGGGATACCTTGTCTTTTCTCCGGCTTTACTCGAAGTGAGAGGGCGCTGGTCAGTTTATCGAGTATCAGTAATCAGCATCATTACCTTAGCCTCTGCATTCTACTTGGCCCTGGTCAGAAAGATAGCCTCTTCCTCAGTGTGTCATTGACAAGAATTGGGACATGGGAGAATGGTGAAACAGTAGCGGTCTAGCTCTATTCGAGTGCAGTGAACATTGCAAAAAGACGATGTTCGGAAATAAATCGATCTTTTTTTTAGGAACCGTGGAATTGGTGTAATCCTTGTACAATTGTATGTGAGGCTAGAGTCTGCTGTGAAAGGAGCGGTAGCCTCCCCTGTCACACAGCGATCACGTGACCACCGCTTAAATAAGGATACCCTCAAAATCGACCGGACAAAAACAGAGTGGACCAATTAAAAATCGACGAAAATACAAACTAGAAGAAAGTCAAATCAATTATCTACCAAGAAGATGTTGTTTTGTTAAGCTAGCTTACGTAGGCTACTTCGTGTGTTATGCTATGTCAACTGATGCCGGTGTCGATCGAATGAGCGGTCATAAACAAGAGTTTTTGCGTACATTTTGAGGGGTATCATGACAAAAAGCACTGTATTTCAGCAATGACTCGGTGAATTGCTCTGAAACGTTCAGAATATTTTGCCAAAATGGTAACCAAGATGTCATCGACTGAGAATGTGTGTTTAAAAAATGTCAGTAAAGATATCGTCAAACGAACATAATTTATGTGTATTCGTATTCTGAATCTTATCCACGACGTATAGTATGATATAATATTGTTTTGTACAATATAGTATTGTATTGTCTGTGATGTGATGGTAAGCCACATATTATAAGCAAAGACATATACGAAATGTCTTTCTTGATAACATGATAGAAATAGCTTTCGTGGAACTTTTCCTTCAGTGCATGATCCTGTAATGATGTAGTACCGCCTTGCCTGTCCCGACGGTAAATGGAGATGATTCTGGCTATGATCATTATTCCCCGATGGCGTGGAGTGCTTCTATAAAAAAAAATGACTATATATTGCTGTACGATGGCCTTTCTTTTCTTTAAAATGGTGACGATCCTCTTTGTCTGTTTGTGTATCTGTCTACCTTTCTGTGTGTGTGTGTGTGTGTGTGTGTGTGTGTGTGCGCGTGTGTGTGTGTGTGTGTGTGTGTGTGCGTTCGTTCGTGTGTGCGTTCGTGTGTGTGTGTGTGTGTGTGTGTATGTGTGAGTGTGTGTGCGTGCGTGCGTGTATACATGCGTGCGTGCATGTATGTGTATCTGTTTGTCTGTCTCACTTTCTCTCTGTCTCTGTTCCGACACACTAACCCAGCGACCACACAATCCGAGAGACTTACACCACCACCACCACCACCACCATCGCTACTACCACTTGTAGCATGAACATGACGCCCCGGTCTTACGACACTGGCATCGTAGTGTTCAGAACGTATTCTCTCGTGCCGCATTCCCTCCTCCGCATACTGCTGTGCTGCTGCCGTGCCGCGCCGTTCCACTGCTGTGCGGCAGACGCACGTCAGCGGTTTTGTCAACAGGTGAAAATATTTACAGTTGGCCACGCGCCTTGCTGCAAGCGGCGTTCGTGCGTGTGTGTGTGTATGGAGGGTCGAGGGTTACGTACAACATGTCTTGACTAATATGATGAGGATATCTGTTGCGACGGACACTGCTGCATGACTGACATTCGTTGCTGGACGTTGAGTCAGTCTTAGTTCCTGGATTGTGTTTGCAGTGTGGTTACTGCCGTCTACTTTCTTGTGTTTGGTGGTGATGGTGGTGTTTGGATGTGTTGATTTCTTCAATATGGGTTTGTGCTTCTTCCGGGAATTTTATTTTTTCTTGCGTTGTGTTTTCTTCAAAAACAAATACGTGTTAATTGAAGCCTCCGTCAAAAATCCATGTTAGTCCTTGACCAGTGTCCACTGTTGAACATTGTCATGTGTGTGTTTGGAAACTTTTCCTCTCGATTTCCATTTTTTCCATTGATTTTTCTTCAATGGTCACTTCTTAGTTTTAATCAAACTTTTGACCAAGAATCCGTGTATTGTCAGATAAAAAGTTGTTGGAATTGCTGAAACTAATCGTTCCGCCAACACAAACTACACACAGCAAACATAGTTGATCTAAATGCAGGCTTATCATACAAATGTCATTTATTCATTTTTATACTTTACATTTGTATCTATAAATAATTCAGCAGTCTTTTCTGCTGGAGAGAGTAAATTATCCTGATAGCTTTGAAAAGAAACCCATTTTCTCAAGGACTTGGTTTTGCAGTAAATTGTGCAGAACAAACCTGTAGAATTCCTTACACATATCTGGCATTAGATTTGTCCAACTATTTCTGGCTTCAGCTTGAATCGTAAGCGTAGACCAAACTTGTTGATACTGTCACAAGCATTACCCCACTGGGAACTGTGTGCAAAATGTATTATTTTGGTGGCTTGCTCTTATTTCATTCGCCAGTCAACCACCAAGGTCCTTTGGGACTGGTTTCAAACAGTAACTCTCTCCGTTGCAATGCTATAGTGAAAATTAAGCCCAGAATATGTTCTGGCGTGCATCATGGTATCAACATACGGATTTCAAAAAAAGAAAGTATGCTGAAATTCTCAACGACAATAGCATTTTTAGAATTTGTGTTGTATATCGTAGTATTTGTATAGATCGAGCTAAACAAAATAATGTTGATATCATCAGCAACAACAGCACTTTAGGAATATTGACGTTCATCACAATATATTCTTTTACTAATAACAACAAAACAGAAAGTTAAAATTCTGAGCTTCAACGGCATTTTATGAATATTATCCCACATCAAAGTTTCCATATAAAGACAAGGAAAATGATGTGGAAATTTTAAAGGACAACGGCTAAAAGAATGACACAAAAACTGCACCGTACTTGTGGTACTGGAAAGCGCCGTAAAATCCTTTTTTTGTGCAAGTGACAAGAAGACAACTATTTTTAATATCTGTATCGATCCTCCTTTGCTACCAGTTTTGAATGTCATATGCTATCCTGTTCACTTGTGAAAAACAACAAACACCCATAGAATCCGTTATTGTACGACTGACACGAGAAAACAACAAGTCGCGTAAGGCGAAATAACAACATTTAGTCAAGCTGTCGAACTCACAGAATGAAACTGAACGCACTGCTTTTTTTCACCAAGACCACATACTCGTAGTTTCGTCCGTCCACCGCTCGTGGCAATACCAGTAAAATCGACAAGCCATGCAGAATAGTGCGGTAGTGGTCGCGCTGAGCAGGATAACACGCTTTTCTATATGTCTATTCTTTTTAGCATACTGAGTTTGTTTTTAATCCAAACATATCATATCTATATGTTTTTGGAATCAGGGACCGACAAGGAATAAGATGAAATTGTTTTAAATCGATTTCGGACAATTAATTTTAATCATAATTTTCATATTTTTAATTTTCAGAGCTTGTTTATAATCCAAATATAACATATGTATATGTTTTTGGAATCAGAAAATGACGAAAAATAAGATGAATATGTTTTGGGATCGTTTAATAAAAAAATAATTTTAATTACAAGTTTCCGATTTTTAATGACCAAACTCATTCATTAGTGCTGAAATGCAATACCAAAGTCCGGCCTTCGTCGAAAATTGCTTTGCCAAAATTTCAATCAATTTGATTGAAAAATGAGGGTGTGACAGTGCCGCCTCAACTTTTACAAAAAGCCGGATATGACGTCATCAAAGGTATTTATCGAAAAAATGAAAACTCTGTCCGGGGATATCATTCCCAGGAACTTTCATGTCAAATTTCATAAAGATTAGTTCAGTAGTTTAGTCTGAATCGCTCTACACACACACACGCACAGACAGACAGACAGACAGACACACACACACACACACATACACCACGACCCTCGTCTCGATTCCTCCTCTATGTTAAAACATTTAGTCAAAACTTGACTAAATGTAAAAGGTAATAATTATAATAACATACAAACAATTGAAATACAGGCACAGGACATGTTCAAAGAGAACGAGAACTAATGGAATAAATGTCACTTTTTACATTTAGTCAAGTTATGACTAAATGTTTTAACATCGAGGGGGGAATCGAGACGAGGGTCGTGGTGTATGTGCGTGTGTCTGTGTGTGTGTGTGTGTGTGTGTGTGTGTGTGTGTGTGTGTGTGTGTGTGTGTGTGTAGAGCGATTCAGACTAAACTACTGGACCGATCTTTATGAAATTTGACATGAGAGTTCCTGGGTATGAAATCCCCGAACGTTTTTTTCATTTTTTTGATAAATGTCTTTGATGACGTCATATCCGGCTTTTCGTGAAAGTTGAGGCGGCACTGTCACGCCCTCATTTTTCAACCAAATTTGTTCAAATTTTGGTCAAGTAATCTTCGACAAAGCCCGGACTTCGGTATTGCATTTCAGCGTGGTGGCTTAAAAATTAATTGATGACTTTGGTCATTAAAAATCTGAAAATTGTAAAAAAAAATAAAAATTTATAAAACGATCCAAATTTACGTTTATCTTATTTTCCATTATTTGCTGATTCCAAAAACATATAAATATGTTATATTTGGATTAAAAACAAGCTCTGAAAATTAAATATATAAAAATTATTATCAAATTTTTTTTTCGAAATCAATTTAAAAACACTTTCATCTTATTCCTTGTCGGTTCCTGATTCCAAAAACATATAGATATGATATGTTTAGATTAAAAACACGCTCAGAAAGTTAAAACGAAGAGAGGTACAGAAAAGCGTGCTATCCTTCTCAGCGCAACGAATACCCCGCTCTTCTTGTCAATTCCACGGGCACTGCCTTTGCCACGGGCGGTGGAGTGACGATGCTACGAGTATACGGTCTTGCTGCGTTGCGTTGCGTTCAGTTTCATTCTGTGAGTTCGACAGCTACTTGACTAAATGTTGTATTTTCGCCTTACGCGACTTGTTTTTTTTAGATGAGTCTTCTTTTCTCTTATTCACTTTGCCTCAGACTCCGAAGTATCACTGTCCTAAGTCTGACAGAAGAGGGGATGCAATAAAAGAGAGAGAGAGAGAGAGAGAGAGAGAGAGAGAGAGAGAGAGAGAGAGAGAGAGAGAGGGAGAGAGAGAGAGAGAGAGAGAGAGAGAGAGAGAGAGTGAGAGAGAGAGAGAGAGAGAGAGAGAGAGAGAGAGGAGAGAGAGTGAGGGAGAGAGAGAGAGAGAGAGAGAGAGAGAGAGAAAGAGAGAGAGAGAGAGAGAGAGAGAGAGAGAGAGAGAGAGAGAGAGAGAGAGAGAGAGAGAGAGCGAGCAACTTTGCAAAAGTGGAACTGTTTTGGGAGTAAGAGCCCCGGACTTTTTTCATTGCAACTCGGGAATCACGTGCGCCAGCTAAACTAGGTTATTGTTTTCATGTGTCCCCTTGCACTGTCCGCCTGTGCATTAAAGGCGGCATTTGCACTTTTGTTATTACATTATGAAATCGATCCTTTTGTGATGGTTTCCTGACACATGAGACTCACCCACATGACTGTAACCTTTTAGCCGTCGCAGTGTCAGCTGTATTAGTGAATCCGGTTTTGGAGTTGAAGATTAATTGAGTTTAGTGATCGCCGCACTGCGGGAAGCTTTTTGTGAGAGTTTATTGATTCATTTTGTGAGACTTTACTGATTCATTTTGTGTCGCGCCAATTAGCTGCAGTGTTTGTTGAATGGAGAGAGCAAATCCTTAATACTGTAAGTGTGAAAGAGGTTGAACATTTTTTATTAGATACAGAGCAAAGCTTTTCAGGCTTCAAGTATGATAGAAATAGTAAACAAAAGAAACAATCAGTGATGTGCACTCGGCAAGAAGCAAAGCATTGCATTTTTAATTATGTAAAAGTTCATGAAACATTCGTGATTTCTCAAGAACACTTCTTAAATAAGGGTTTGGGGATGTTGAATTCTTATTCTTTGGCAACCATTCGAAGGATTTTTTACTCACAAAAAGGAGAAACTAAACTGAAGTTGGTTGCTTTCTAAGTTGGGCAAAATTGACAAATATTAAGTATATTGCACATGTTTATTGTAAATGATGTATAGAGGACTTTAATTTCAACTGTTTTTGTCGCTTCACTATATTAATGCATTCACTTGGGCCACACGAACATAACAGTTAATATTATAACACTATACAGTGATAGGTATATCTAGTTTTGAAGACAGCTCACGTTTAGGGATCAGACATAAGCTGAATGTATATTATGTACAGCAATAATCGAGTTCCAATACCGACCTTGAACACTCCTACTCCCCCCCCCTCCAAAAAAAAGGAGAATAAATGGATAAGAAAATAAATGATTATCCCGTGGCAAGTTTCGATGCTATAGCGACGCCCGAGAGCGTCCACGTGTCTTCTCGCGAGATTACAAGTGCTCGTGGGAACCTGCATCGTCTCTCCACATCGTCGTCGATGTCTCACTTTGCAGATTACATTGAGCCCTTGGAGAGTTGGGGATAGAGAGGAGCTGAATCTTCATTCTCCGTACTTCGATTAACGAAACACTTGCCAACGGAGGCGCGCTTCAACAGGCAGAACTGGTGACGAGAACGGACGAGGCTATTTTTTGTGCTGGGGCGAAATCGAAGCATAAACATTTTGTTTAGATTTGAATGATGTTTTCAGAAATAAAAAGATTTCCTGGTTTGATAGAAAGTGGTAGTGTAAAGATATCGTAGCTTGTGAAGGTAGGACTGATAAAAAAACCAAAAAAACCCCCACCAAAACGAGTGCAATTCTTGCTAAAAAGGGGACCTTTTTCTGAAAGGAGAAGAGCTGTCGGAAATGAGTGATACTTCACAAGGGAGTACTTATAAGTGAATGACCTTCGCCGCCGTCAGCTGAAAACTAAAAACATTGTCATTGGGTATTTTTCCCGGAAACCATCAATTTTGACGACATTTGTGAATGGAACCGTTTTCTTTTCAAAAGCTACACCGCTCGGAGTTTGAATCTTTACGTCTTCTTTAATTTAATAAAGGGCCTTTTATTGCACTCAGCAAAAACCGTTCAACATCTGAGACGGATCGAAAACTGCAGCTGGTGTTTATGTTTGCCATGTAAATGAAAGCGGTTTTTTGCGCAACGCTTCGTGTCGCGTTTCTTAATGCTCCTTTTTTCTTCGAGAATGCTTTAAATGACAAAAAAGCACTCTGTGTTCTTATTGCTTTCTTGGATTAGACGCAAAAACAAAACCAGCCTCAGTTACTGTCAACGTGTTTGGAGTCAACTCCCTGAGGTTGACATTGAGATAAGCGCTTAGAACTGTACCCACGGAATACGCGCTATATAAGCTTCATATTGATTGATTGATTGATTGAGATACAGTGTGCTGTAAAGATAAACCATACATCGGAAAGCTGTGTTTTATGATCAACTGTACCCGGATTACACGTAACTTACGGTCTGAAGTCAACACGTCTTCGTGGATAATCTGTACTTTTCCTCACAGTTTATTGTCAAACTTGCTTGATGTTGTGAACACATTCACACACTCACCTCAAGCGTTCTGTCTGTGCAAATGTGCCTATCCTGGGATATCCATAGTAGTGGTAGATTTGTGCAAAACGAAGAGGTCGTGAGTTTCTGGAACCATGAATTCCGCGTCCACGTCCGTGTCGGTCAAGGAAGGGAAATCCAAGAAAAATGCGGTGGACATGGAGGTAGGTGTCGTGGTTGTGTATTTTCTGTTTATTATGCGATGTCACGTTTGTATAAAACTGTCGCCACCGCCATTTTTTGGTTGTGTATTTGACTATTTTTGAGTCAAAATACCTTTTTATATTTAGTCAAGTTTTGACTAAATATTTTAACATCGAGGGGGAATCGAAACGAGGGTATGGTGTATGTGTGTGCGTGTGTGTGTGTGTGTGTGTGTGTGTGTAGAGCGATTCAGACTAAACTACTGGACCGATCTTTATTAAATTTGACATGAGAGTTCCTGGGTATGAAATCCCCGAACGTTTTTTTCATTTTTTTGATAAATGTCTTTGATGACGTCATATCCGGCTTTTCGTGAAAGTTGAGGCGGCACTGTCACGCCCTCATTTTTCAACCAAATTGGTTGAAATTTTGGTCAAGTAATCTTCGACGAAGCCCGGGGTTCGGTATTGCATTTCAGCTTGGTGGCTTAACAATTAATTAATGACTTAGGTCATTAAAAATCTGAAAATTGTAAAAAAAAATAAAAATTTATAAAACGATCCAAATTTACGTTTATCTTATTCTCCATCATTTGCTGATTCCAAAAACATATAAATATGTTATATTCGGATTAAAAACAAGCTCTGAAAATTAAATATATAAAAATTATTATCAAATTTTTTTTTTCGAAATCAATTTAAAAACACTTTCATCTTATTCCTTGTCGGTTCCTGATTCCAAAATTATATAGATATGATATGTTTGGATTAAAAACACGCTCAGAAAGTTAAAACGAAGAGAGGTACAGAAAAGCGTGCTATCCTTCTCAGCGCAACGAATATCCCGCTCTTCTTGTCAATTCCACGGGCACTGCCTTTGCCACGGGCGGTGGAGTGACGATGCTACGAGTATACGGTCTTGCTGCGTTGCGTTGCGTTCAGTTTCATTCTGTGAGTTCGACAGCTACTTGACTAAATATTGTATTTTCGCCTTACGCGACTTGTTCTTTCTAATCCAGTATTATTATGTCAGGTGCCTCTTTGCCTGTCTGTCTGTCCGTCAGTCCGTTCGTCCATCTGTTAGTCTGTTTCTGTCTCTCTCTCACCTCCTCTCGCCCTTCTCGCTCTATGTTCGTCAGTTGTTTTTGATTACAGCATCCTTGGAGGCCCCCCCCCCCCCCCCGCCCCCAGTTCTGCAGTCGTGAAAAAGGTCATCCCCGACCACCCGCCGCCACCCCCTCCCCCCATTGCCGCCCCTCCCCCCCCCCCGACTTTCAGATGTTACTTTATTCAACACACAAAATGTCCACAGAAAAATGTTTGTGTACGTGTTTGAGGGCTTGTTCGATTCTTCTCCAGTACGTGTTGGAGCCAAGATAAACTCTCACAAACGAAGCCCAGACCACGCACGACCAGCTCCGATGAATGTTCGCATTTTTCTGTATTTCTGCTGGTTTATCTGTTTGTGTTCTTCTGTCTGTCTCGGTCTTCGTCTTGGTCGCTTTCTGTCTCTGTCATTCCGTCACTCTTTCTGACAGTCTCTGTTTCTCTGTCTGTCACGGTCTTCGTCTTGGTCGCTTTCTGTCTCTGTCTTTCCGTCACTCTTTCTGACAGTCTCTGTTTCTCTGTCTGTCTCGGTCTTCGTCTTGGTCGCTTTCTGTCTCTGTCTTTCCGTCACTCTTTCTGGCAGTCTCTGTTTCTCTGTTTGTCCGTCTATCTGTTCTTATCTCACTACTTCTCTTATAAAACTAAAGACCTGAAGTTCTAAGATTTTATAAAGGCTTTGCGGGGGGGGGGGGGGGGGGGGGGGGGGGGTCCGCTGTATCAGCCTGTTGTATGTGCTTTTTCGCGTGCTTGACTGTGCATACAGTGGTGCACTGTTATTCTTGTTGTTTCTTAGTATTACATTCATGCATGTTTGCATACATGTATGTGTGCTCTTTGACGAGTATATATTTTCCGTTGTATTTGTTACATTATTGATGCAAATTTTATTAATTATTTATATCGTGTTGTTGTTTGATTGAACTTGTAAAGCGCTTCGAGCTGTGGGGAAGCGCTATATAAATTTTCCGTTATTATTATCATTATCATTAATATGTGTCAATCTGCATTGTCTCCAATCAACGAGTGGTTTTGTATTACCGGTAAAACCGGGCTCATACATGTTAAAACAAACACCTGCAGAACATTCCCTGCATCTACCGATCGTAATCAAGAATTAACTAAAATTACGATTCCCTTCTCCAAACTCTGCCACGCATAATAACTAATGTACACAATGATATACGATTCGACATAAAAAGCCGATGAAACTGCAGTGAAAGTAGCAGTGGCAGAGACTCGTACAACAAAGCGGTCCGTTTTCCATTGGGAACCTTTGGGATTCGGCCAGCAAACATTCCCAGCCACGATGCATAGTGCATTGTCATGCAACGTAGTTTGCTGGATCAGTGCTTTCTGTCGCTGGTGTACGTTTCGCGTACGAGTGCAAATGTTACTCTGCTGGAACATTGTTGGCTTTTCCTGGCGTTATGGTTGCGCGGATGAAAGTGAATGGGCTTTCTTTGTTTGCTCTTGTTGTACGAGAGCAAATGTTACTATGCGGAAAAGTGTTGGCTCTGCCTGTATTCTGGTTGCAAGGATAAACGTGAATGGGCTTTATTTGTTTGCGGTTGTGGAAATGGTAGAGATGTTTTGTTGTTGTTGTTCCTGCTTCCAGGGACCTATATTAGATATAGGTCTATGCTGCTTCTGACCCTGTTGGTATTTTTCGTTTTTATTTTGGGGGGGGGGGGGTGATTTTGTTTGGTATTCAAATTCATGATTTGTTTGCTGAATGTGTCTTTACCGTTTGCATTATGATAGTTGGGTTCATCATTTTAGCCACAAACTGTTCATTTTAATTTTGTACACACGGTTCGATTGCTTTTATGTTTTCAAACATGCACACGCACTTTAAACGTGTAGAAACAGAAGGCAACTTTCGGAATGTCCTTCAGTGGTGTTACCGGTCGAGTTGTCCTTCCATCATGATCCATATAGAACCTGGCGAGATTTGAGTGTTTAACGTGAATATCTCGCAAACAGACGACGAATTCCGAAAATAACTCTGTCGGTTTTGTATGAGTTGTGAATGACTGACTATTAGGGTTTGACGTCCTCTTAGACCAACTGGTCTATATTGGGACAGGTATTGGTAATACGCTGAAGATATGGTGTGATACTTTGATTCGAACAAGCCCGCTGTGGCTGTCTTCTTCGACACACCAGCATTGGGTTTGTCTCGTCAAAGTATCGAAAATACGATCATGATAATCAGAGACGAGAGATGATGCATGCGTGTCTTAGTGTTTTGCAAGCCCTGAGACTTTCGCTTTGAACGTGGGATCTTTTTCGTGCGCATGTGTGCACACGGGGGTGTTCGGACACCGAAGAGAGTCTGCACAAAGTTGACTCCGAGAAATAAATCTCTCGCCGAACGTGGGGATCGAACCCACGCTGATAGCGACCAACTGGCTACAAAGCCAGCGCGCTATACCAACTGAGCTACGTCCCCGCCCTTTGTGAATGAGTAAATACCCTTGCTTTCATACTCGGACAAACATTAGAGCAGCCAATCACTAGCGGGGTGTGTCTGAAACACGGGGACAGGAGCACGTGTGCATTTATTTGTTCGAGGAAAAGCAAGGGTATTCACTCTTCTTTCACAACCCAGACAAAGCCGACAGAGTTATTTCAGAACATCGTCTATTCCATACAAACAACCTTTCAAAACGTTGACCTTGGGATACAGGTAGAGGTGAAAAGGCTTGGCTCGTACTCAATATTCACGTATATCAAATACAAATGTTACGCTTGCATTGTTGATTTGATTGGGCGCCGATCAGCACATTAATCTTATGGAATAAAATGCAATGATTCTGGGCATCACGCAACGTTTGCTAATTGGTTCGCAGTGAATGCCGGGAAGAGCAGTTATTAATTGAGCTCCGATGCCCTCATTGTTTTTCACTTTCGCGGTGCGCGCCGGGAAAACAAAGCAACGCATTAATGCAAGTGGTCTGCCCATGAATCCATTTGTATGCATACATTCTCGCATTTCGCGATATTTCGGTGTTTTGTTGTTGTTGTATGTGATGTTGCTCTTCTTACGTTCATCAATATTGATACATTTGTGCAATAAAACTCGACACTATGCGATGTTTCTGTACTGGAAAATACCAGAAGCAGTTTTTGTCGGAAAGTGAGACACATAATGTTTGGCATAAAAAGAGAAGAAAAAACCCCACCCCACTACGATATTAAAGAGCAGATTAAAGTGCTGCATGCCTGGCTTTCACACAAAAATACCGCAGCAATGCTACTAGGATTTGTTTTGGGGGGCAGGTTTAAGGGCAGGGCCGGATCTGGGGGGGGGGGGGGTTCCTGGGGTTCCGGACCCCCCCCCCCCTGGCCATCCAATGTACCTCTCAGAGAAAAAAAAATGTGGACTTTGGACCCCTGCCTTTTTTGGTCCGGCCCTGCCCTAAGGGAGTAATTGTTGATCTCATTCTGCAATTGTGAAATGGCTCGGCGGATCTGCGAAAATGACGGCAATGTTTCGGAGAATTGAAATAAGTGATTGTGTTTAACCGACTGCCGACGCCAAGCAATCTCTAGTACTACATATTGTGTTTCACTCAAAATCGAAAAAAAGCAAAGTCCAAAGGTATTCCCATATGCATGTAGATGAGCGAGGTGTTAGAGATCTCTCTAGGTCCAGCTTTATGAGGGCGGCGCCCACCTCCCCCCCCCCCCTCGCTGCCCTCGCCTTTCCCGGTCCTGCATAGGGTCAGGTACCCATTTGCAGCTGTGTGGACTGGAGGGCGCTCGGAAAATTAGAGCAGTTGTATTCGCCCCGAGTGAGGGTCAAACCCCGATCGCCAGCGTAAAGCCTGTCCTAAACTGGGCAAAGCTGGCCGCACGAAGCTTTAGCACTGAGCTTTCGGCGAAAAGACTCCGCGAAGTCTTCGCGAAGTCGACTTCGGGTTCAATTAAGAACCACCTTCAGAGGCAAGCGCTCTAACCGCTATGCTTCTTCGTCTTCTTCTGCGTTCGTGGGCTGAAACTCCCACGTACACTCGTGTTTTTGCACGAGTGGAGTTTTACGTGTATGACCGTTTTTACCCCGCCATTAAGGCAGCCATACGCCGCTTTCGGAGGAAGCATGCTGGGTATTTTCGTGTTTCTATAACCCACCGAACTCTGACATGGATTACAGGATCTTTTCCGTGCGCACTTGGTCTTGTGCTTGCGTGTACACACGAAGGGGAATAAACCACTAGCAGGTCTGCACTTAAGTTGACCTGGGAGATCGGAAAAATCTCCACACTTAACCCACCAGGCGGCCGCGGCCGGGATTCGAACCCTCGACCTTCCGATTAAGAGGCCGACGTCTTACCACCGCGCCACAGCGCCCGTCTAACCGCTATGCAACTCAGGTTCTCAAAACAAGCAAAAACTGGTGGGCAAAAACCTACTTTCAGCCTTGCTACCATGTGATCACAGACAAACAGTGTCGAGTTTGTTTAGGTCTGCTGAATGACGTGAATCCACATTTGTTACTCCTGAAACAAGAGTATACATACACGTTTTGCAGAGAATCCTTTGACTGGGTACTGAAGACAAAACAACCTAGCGTGTTGTGGGTAAACAGCTCATTTTATTGGAGGGGGGGGGGGGGGGGTCGGAGAAAGAGAGAGGAAGAGAGAGAGAGAGAGAGAGACAGAGACAGAGACAGAGACAGAGAGAGACACAGGCATTGTGTGTGTGTGTGTGAGTGTGTGTGCGTGTGCACGCGCGCGCGCGCGTGTGTGTGTGTGTGTGTGTGTGTGTGTGTGTGCGTATGTGTGTTTGTGCCGTGTGTGTGTGTGTGTGTGTAAGTGTGCGTATGTGTGTGTGTGTGTGTTTGTGTGTTTGTGTGCGTGTGCGTGCGCGTGCGTGCGCGTGTGTGTGTGTGTGTATGTGTGTGTGTGTGTGTGTGTGTGTGTGTGTGTTGTCGAGATTGTATCTGTTCTTCTTCCATTTATTTTTTACCTTGTTTCTAAGACAGTCTCTTTCTCTGACCATACGGTTAACCCATTTGATTGTTCCAGTCCGTCTTCCGAAGCCAACCACCACTTGCGATGGGCTGGTAAGCTGTAAGGAATTACTGTAATCTCAGACCCGGCGCCTGTCGCGAAAGGTATCCGCTAGGAAGCAAAGCAAAATCTGAAAGTTAACAAACTTCTTCGCTCAAATATCACAACTTTGCAGAAGAGCATGATTTTTCACCAACTCTCACAGCTCAATTCTATCAACGTTTGTCGGTGCTCCAGCACGTTTACTTCAGGAGATTTTTCTCTTGGTTTAAGCATAAGTTTATTTTAACAAAGGTTACAATCATGACATGTATACAAAGTTCACGGAAACAGCAACAAGCTAGAAGCTTATAGTGGTGTTCCTGCAGGACAGTACAACATATAAGGCGGTAACGGCTGAACAATTTGTCTCAATAAACCAAATCTATTAATAACGTAATAAACGTTGCATAATGATTATAAAGAAAGACAGTAAAAAGAAGGAAGGAGGGAAAGAAGAGGAATAAAAAGAAGAGGGATGGGTAGGAGATGTGCAGAAGTTAAAGTTGATGTCCGGCTTGTAGAGCATTTATTCTGGTTTGCCCAAAGCGGCCTGAACGTTCAATGAGAGTGTACGGAGGACAACATTTTCTCTTTGTTTTGATACTGTTCCAATTCGCCCTTACATCAAAGTTACATAGCAATGGGACACTTCCATTTGACCACAGAGTCTGGACTTGAACTTATTCTTCCATCCTTTCAGAATTATTCAAGCAGAAAAGGTAAGCCGGTCAATTTCGTGTTCGGTTTATCGAAGTGTGCATGTGTCTCTATCTCTCGGTGTCTCTTTTCGTGTCTCACTCCCCCCCCCTCCCCATCTGTGTACGGGCCGAAGGCTTCACAGTAAACCATTTCTGAGTTCTGAGTTCTGAGTGTCTCTCCGTCTCACCCTCTCTCTCTCTCTCTCTTTCTCTCAATCAATCAACACTTCCATCACGCTTAGACCCTACCATAACCACCGAGTCTAGAAACTTTTTCCCGCTCCTTTCAGAAGTACTCAAGCCGAAACAGGTTTGCCGGCCATCCTCGTGTTCAGTTAATCCGAGTGTGGCCTTCTTCATTAAATCACCCCGAAACGTTTTGAGATGAAAGACGGTGCGATGAAGAGGGTTTGCCTCTGTTAATATATTTAGTTCGGCGGAGAGTTTGAGGAATTAATAGACAGGAGGACTTGCAATTTCCACATAAATCCATCAAATGTGCAGAGTCAAGTGTCCTGTTCAGGAATTTCTTTTTGGGGGGTGGGAGGTGGTGGGGTGGGGTGGGGTGGGGTGACGATGATGGGGTAGAAGAGGGGGGAGATGGGTATGCCTTATCCTTTTTGGAAACGTCACGGTAACCAGCTAAGCCTGTTTTGAACGGAATGTCATGTAGTTCGGGGTTCGGGATATCCAGTCCATTCGTTTAATCTACCTCTGTTTCTCCTTTTCTGTCTCTCTGTGCCTCTGTTCGTCTCTCTCTGTCTCTCTCTCTCTGTCTCTGTCTCTGTCTCTGTCTCTGTCTCTCTCTCTCTCTTCCTCCTTTTAATTATGTTTTTATGTAACCTTTTTTTTCCTGTCCCCAGTGATAGTTTTTGTAAAATAGTTTAGTCCCTCTTTAGGGCGAGGGCCAGATGCAAAAAAGCATATCTATGCTTATTCTTGTCACCCTCGAAAAATAAAGATTTGTCATTGTCATTGTCATTGTTCCTCCTCTCCCTCTTCGTCTTCCTTTTTCTGTCCAGTTCCTCCGCCTCCTTCTCCTCCTCCTCCTCCTCCTCCTCCTCCTCCTCCTCCTCCTTCAAGGTAAACAAACCCACCTGTACATTTACTCAAGGTATCCGTTTCCACAATTTTCTTCAGCATGTGCGGCTGCTTTCCGTGTTGTTGTCAACACACGTGGCGTGTAATTGCCTTCGTGAGGGCCTGCAACATGGTGAAAGCCCGATTACCGTCAAGATCGCCTTCATTACCTTAGTACCTGATGCAATTATAAGCAAGAAACAGGCAGTACTGACACACACAAAAGCCGCGAGTAGATGTCGGGAAGAAGAGTGTAGGATTTCCAGAGTTGGAGCAGAGAGGGGGCTGGGGAATAACCGTGCTATTTTGGGGGGTAACGATGGAGGTTTTTTTTAATGGAAAGAAGTCTGTGAGCAAGTAGGAAAAGAGCACAAAAAAGGAGAGAGGGGGAGAGAGAAAGAAAGAGAGAGAGAGAGAGAGAGAGAGAGAGAGAGAGAGAGAGAGAGAGAGGGGGAGGGATGGAAGGAGGTAGGGAGGTAGGGAGGGAGAGAGAGAGAGAGAGAGGCAGAGAGACAGAGAAAGAAAGAGAGAGAGAGAAAGAGAGAGAGAGAGAGAGAGAGAGGGAGGGATGGAGGGAGGTAGGGAGGGAGGGAGGGAGGCCGGAGGGAGAGAGAGAGAGGCAGAGAGACAGAGAAAGACTGAGAAAGAGAGAGAGAGAGAGAGAGAGAGAGAGAAAGAGAGAGAGAAAGAGAGAGAGAGAGGAGAGAGAGAGAGAGCGCGAGAGAGAGATAGACAGACAGAGAGACAAAGAGAGACAGAGAGACAAAGAGAGACAGATACAGAGAGACAGAGAGATGTAGAGAGAGATAGAGGAGGTGGATGGAAGGGCAGCGCAGAGACACAGAGGCAAAAGGGTACTGCAGCAACGACAGAGCGAAGACAAAGTTGAGAAAGAGACTGAGAGAGATGAACATGAGCATTAAGTAACACACTTGCATGAGACAGACAGACATAGAGACAGACACAGAGACAGAAAGACAGACATCGACAGCTTTGACATCAACAATAAAAACAAAAACGCAGAGTTGGCGACACATCAGAAAAAAACCATATAAAGCAATTATCTTGATGATGTTAGCTTCTTTTCAAAAGCGAAGGCAGAGAACATCTCTTTTCTACTTGCAAGGGCGACTCTTTTCTGTATGTCACGCACAAACCAGACAGAGGCACAAGTACCCCCAAAGTCATCCGTCGGTCCTTTTTACATTTAGTCAAGTCAGTTATGACTAA
>NC_090246.1:97238491-97240991 GCF_037325665.1 Littorina saxatilis
TCAAGAATATCAACAGTTGCCCCTATTTAGGCTCCCCCTGTTCTTCCTGCAGCTCTTCCAATGTTGCACGAAAAAGGAACCACCCACGCCTGATTCCGGTCTGAAAGAGAGGGGTTTAGAACTTGATTTTATGAAATTAGGAGGATGGTGGATGTAAACTGATGGACAGGCTTGGAATTGAGAGGGTTATTTTTAGGGCTAAGTGCGACAATAGAAGAAAGGAGTCAGCAAACATTAGGTTGAGTTAAAATGTGTCTGTGGTAAGGTTTTGATGACATGCTTGTGTAGATAGATGCTTTACCTACGACCATATAGTAGTCAGATGACATAGTATTCTTCAAACAAACAGGCTGCCTTGGTTAAAAATGGAAGTGTATTTGTTTTGGATTGGGGCAATCCCACAGAACCGTGCATGGCCCGAGTGCACAGCTGTTGAACATTTATTTAGGCAGCTCAGACGAAAAAATATGTACTATAGCTTCGTGCATGCGGGTAGCAGAAACCTGCCAACAATCGCCGTCTGTCTTGAAGAAACTCAAAGTCAATATGAAATATGAAATCCTTTCTGTTTCACAGTGCCAAGAGGCAAGGCAAAGAAGACACAGACTCATGTTCAAATGGTGTCTTATACCTAGAATGATTGGGAACAGTCAATTACTGGGAAATTCGGTAACCGAAGAGTAGAACAAATATTAGCACATGTTATTGTTAATGTACAATATATGGTGTTTACTTTTACTATCTGTCTCCGCTTTTGTACTTATGAACCAGGCCTCAAATTAAATTTCTGTTATTTTAGAACAGACAACAAAGCCGTTTGCTCTGGTGGAGACCAGAATGTTAATGTTTCTTTTTCCAACCAAGTTCACATTTTCCTTTAGCACAAGGCAAAACGAGGGATTAATCTGCAGTCAGCGTCAGCCGTCACGAGTAGCTCGTGCACAGGGGATAAATCTGTCCAAACCCATTACACTCACGTGACGTCTGGGGACCCATTACTTTTTCTGCAAGCGGCGAGAGAAAAAGTGAAAGAGAAATTTAAAGAAAACAAAAAGCGTTTTGTGTCTTTTTCGGATTTGGCGGCGCTGGAAACCATTGCCTCTTAAAGGTCCTTGTCTACATTTTTATACCGAAATCGCCATTTGACCATTAAAATGCAGAGTATATTATCTACAAATATAAACAATACACCCCCTTTCGATCAGGAAAGACGAAGCCAGTGTAGCCGTTTGAAAATTCATTGTAGTATTCCAGCGTAGTACTCATAGTAGGATATCCTTATTTGGAAAATGCCAAGCGCAAAACTCCTCTCAAATCCCGTGCATTTCGTGCGTTTAAAAAAAAGCGTGGACAGCGCTCCAGTGTCATGACATGAATTTGATTGGTCAGTAGTTTTAGGCAAAGCACATGTTCTCAGCAAACAGAAAATAAAATATTGGAAGCGTGAGTCACGCTACCCAAAAATAAAATCTTTTTTTTACATATATTTTTTTTCTATAACTTTTTTTCCCCATGGTTCATTCATCATCTGACATAACTTTTTAGCGAAATCTAACCATAAGATTATTGAAAAAAAGCAAAAATGTAGACAACCACCTTTAAATATGGCAAAGGAATGACTGGGAGATAAAAAGTATGCTTTTGGTTTTTGTTTTGCAGGCGTAAAACTTGGAATTGAGATAAAAAAAAAGAAAAAAAAAGAAAAGTGCATGAATTCGAGGATTAATTGCTAAGGCTTTGCATAGAATGTAAATGCTGAGAAAGGGTGAACATCTAGATTCTTCTATTGTGTAAAAGCTTTGATTCATGAGGGGCTGACTTCAGACCAAAACCTCCTTTTTTGTGGAATCTTTTCTGTGTGTGTGTTTGACTCGTGCGGCGACCAGCAGAATGTCTTCCTGTTGTTTGCTTGCCTTAGTAACACGGCGACCAGCAGAATGTCTTCCTGTTGTTTGCTTGCCTTAGTAACACGGCGACCAGCAGAATGTCTTCCTGTTGTCTGCTTGCCTTAGTAACACGGCGACCAGCAGAATGTCTTCCTGTTGTTTGCTTGCCTTAGTAACACGGCGACCAGCAGAATGTCTTCCTGTTGTTTGCTTGCCTTAGTAACACGGCGACCAGCAGAATGTCTTCCTGTTGTCTGCTTGCCTTAGTAACACGGCGACCAGCAGAATGTCTTCCTGTTGTCTGCTTGCCTTAGTAACACGGCGACCAGCAGAATGTCTTCCTGTTGTCTGCTTGCCTTAGTAACACGGCGACCAGCAGAATGTCTTCCTGTTGTCTGCTTGCCTTAGTAACACGGCGACCAGCAGAATGTCTTTCTGTTGTCTGCTTGCCTTAGTAACACGGCGACCAGCAGAATGTCTTCCTGTTGTCTGCTTGCCTTAGTAACACGGCGACCAGCAGAATGTCTTCCTGTTGTCTGCTTGCCTTAGTAACACGGCGACCAGCAGAATGTCTTCCTGTTGTCTGCTTGCCTTAGTAACACGGCGACCAGCAG
>NC_090246.1:97246350-97258850 GCF_037325665.1 Littorina saxatilis
TTGCAACGTAGTACAAAATATGACCTTACTGGGAGAATGCAAGTTTCCAGTACAAAGGACTTAACATTTCTTACATACTGCTTGACTAAAATCTTTACAAACATTGACTAAAAATATTAATTCTATACAAGAAACACTTAACAAGGGTAAAAGGAGAAACAGAATCCGTTAGTCGCCTCTTAAGACATGCTGGGGAGCATCGGGTAAATTCTTCCCCCTAACCCGCGGGGGGACCAGGGAGGGGTAAATCCTTCCCCCTAACCCGCGGGGGGACCAGGGAGGGGTAAATTCTTCCCCCTAACCCGCGGGGGGAATCGTTTCTACTCTTGTATCCCTCTCTTTGACATCAGACAAGGTTTTGATGCATCCCACTTATTGTACGTTTTTTTCCCGTCAGCTTCCCAGGAGGGTTGAGGACGACAGTTTGGTATTGTCTACTTTGTTTGCCTGTGCCCATGACATCATCCAACCACTTCTCTCCCCTTTCATTCATTTCCGTTCCTAGAGTTCCTTCCCTTTTTTGCGTGTTTCCCCTCCATTTTCTTTCAAACCTTGTTCGTTCCGTGTTGCGTCTGCTTTTTGTTGTCTTTTGTGTTCTTGTTTTTCCTGATGAAGCTTCCATAAGCGAAAATTCGTACCGTCTTGTCTCGTTCTTGTATTGGTGAGTACAGTATTCCTTTGTTTTTTTTATACTTTGTTTGCGTTGAAAAAGCAGCATCTACAGTATTGACTCGTGCGTGGTAAGACGGGCAAACCGAAAGACGTAGAATGGACATGACGTTTGAACAATACGATAATGCATATAACTGGGTTGTGTGTTTCAAGTGCATTAATAAAGGATTGTTACAAGGTTCAACGCTTATCGCGTTGTTATTTTTCAAACGCTTGAAGTCATTTTGTTGCTGTTGTTCAATTGCATTCACTGTGTTTTCACGGGTATTTGTTTACGTCAGACCGACTGCAATGATGTATTGTTGCTTACTGTTTTTGCTGATAATTTCGAGTCATATTTTGAAAGCGCTGCTTATTGTAGAGTCTTTTTAAATGTATTGAGAAAGTTTTGTTGACAACAATTCAAAGAAAACACTGACAAAAACAAACAAGCAAACACACAAACAAACAAACAAACAAATAAACGAACAAACAAAAACATCTAAGAAAGCAGACAAGTTAAAAAAAAAAGAGTAATGTAATAAAAGATGTGTGAATATGATATGTCTATGTGATATGAGAAGTCACAAGACTAGCAAGGTCTGAGAAAAACAACTAAATCTGCCTGTCTGTCGGGGAAAATTTCACTTCAACTTCGAGTGCTTCAACCTATTTAGCCTCAGAAAGTTCATATTTCACGTCATATTTGGGCCACTTTGCTCTCTCTCCGTGGGGTACGTTTCTCATTCTTCACGCGTATGATTATGCCAGGAGATAGATGGTGGTGTCGTCTTCTGCCCCAGATAGTCTGGAACTAAGTCTGAATAGCTCTTGCTGATCAAGTCTCAAAAGGCCAAAAGTCGGTCTTGCCTACACGATTTGTGTAGATTTTTTAAGGGTCATCAGAACCAAGGGCACTGATAGGGAATGGACAATGTTATGGATGAAGAGAAACGCGTAGACAGACCGACAGAAAGACTGGTTTACCCGGAACTTTGACAGACCCTGATACAAACATACAGATGCCCATAGTTGCGCCCCGAAGACGCAAGCACACACACTCGCACACACGAACACTCGCACGCATGCTTGTACGCTCACGCACGCACGCACGCACGCACGCTCACACACACACGCACGCTCACATATAATACACATACCCACACACACACACACTAAACACACACACACACACACACACACACACACACACAAACACACATATCGGAGGGGAAACAATCAAACCCATCATCTCTGCCGGCTGTGGACAATGAATTTAATCTTCCTGTTGTGATTGACCAATAACGGATCGTGACAGGAACGGTTTGCATTCCCGAGCCATGTTCTCTTCCGGACCTTGCACAAATTATGCCTGCCGTGCTCAATGTCCACGGGGAGGACGAATCATCATTACATTAGGTATGCCCCTGGTGCTGGGCATTTCATTAGGCATGCCCCTTGTGCTGGGCATTGTTCATACCTTGCCAGTCTACAGCTGCCATGTTGGGGACGAGAGAGGGCGTTGACGACGATGAAAAGAAGGGGGGGGAGAGGTAATGAGCGGGAGATGGGGGAGGTGGGGTGGGTTGGTGAGAGAGAGAGACAGAGAGAGAGAGAGAAAGAGAGAGAGAGAAATACAGAGAGAGAGTGAGAGACAGAGAGTGAGAGAGAGAGAGAGAGAAAGAGAGAGAGAGAATGAAAGAGAGAGAGAGAGAGAGAGAGAGGGGGAGAGAGAGAGAATAAGAAAGAGAGAGAGCGAGGGAGAGAGAGAGAGAGAGGGAAAAAGAGAGAGAGGGAAAGAGAGATAGAGAGAGAAAGAGAGATAGAGAGAGAGAATAAAAAAAAGAGAGAGAGAATAAAAAAAAGAGAGAGAGATAGAGAGAGCGAGCGAGAGAGAGAGAGAGAGAAAGAGAGAGAGAGAGAGAATAAGAAAGAGAGAGAGAGAGAGAGGGCGAGCGAGCGAGCGAGCGAGAGAGAGAGGGAGAGGAGAGAGAGAGGAGAGAGAGAGAGAGAGAGAGAGAGAGAGAGAGAGAGTCAAAGGTCATCCCTTGTGAAAAATGTGAGTCAGATAAATTGGTCATGACATTTAATTCCTTCACCTGCAGTCCTGATCAAGAAATGACCTCCGCGTAGCACAGTTAATTACACACTGACTGTTTTGATATCCGTCAAACTCTTTGGTCTCATCCAACCGCACATTTGTCGTATTCTCAATACCTGCAGTAAGATAGACACGTACAACATATACTCAGGACCCGTTCTGATGGAAAACAGGATGAAAATGTATGATTTGCATCTTTGGTTTCAGTTGCACATCAGCTAGGCCAACTGGTTGTATTATTTAGCAGAACATTATGTTCGGCATGATCTCTTTGGTTGTGTAAATGGTTGTGTAAATGGTTGTGTAAATGGCTGTGTAAATGATTGGTAAATGGTTGTGTAAATGGTTGTGTAAATGGTTGTGTAAATGGCTGTGTAAATGGTTGTGTAAATGGTTGAGTCTTGCAAGAATGGAAAGAAAACATCGATGGCTGTGATGCGAACAAGTAGTTATAAAAACCAGCGGGAGGACAACAGCTAAATTAAACGGAAAACAAAAAGATAAATGAATAAAACCACCAATAAAATCAAATACCATGGAATGAAATAAAATAAAGGCGAGCAATAGTCAGAATAAAAAAAACCAACAAAGACATGTTATTGGAACGTGGAATCTATGACAAAACAAAATGTTAGGTTCACTGATCTTCGACCCAGCGGTAGTTTACATGGACAATCAATCAATCAATCAATGACGCTTATATCGCGCATATTCCGTGGGTACAGTTCTAGGCGCTCTGCAGTGATGCCGTGTGAGATGAAATTTTATACGGCCAGTAGATTGCAGCCATTTCGGCGCATATTTACCTTTCACGGCCTATTATTCCAAGTCACACGGGTATAGGTAGACAATTATTAACTGTGCCTAAGCAATTTTGCCAGGAAAGACCCTTTTGTCGATCGTGGGATCTTTAACGTGCACACCCAATGTAGTGTACACGGGGGGTGGTTCGGACACCGAAGAGAGTCTGCACACAAAGTTGACTCTGAAATAAATTTCCGCCGAACCTGGGATCGAACTCACGCTGACAGCGGCCAACTGAATACAAATCCAGCGCGCTACCAACTGAGCTATATCCCCGCCCAGACAGACAGACACCTGATACAAAAAAATAAACTTACCTGACAAATTGTCCAGAAGCTCGCTCAGAAAACACAAGTGAAACAATGCTCTGAATTTGATTCTGAATTTTGGAACGTTGGCAGTATATTTGTTTTTGATAAGCCATTCATGAAAAACACGGCCCCCTCCATTTAAAACACTAACTGTTCTAAAATACGTGTGCTCTGGTCTCAGCGCTGTCCTAAACCACCTCTTTTAACCGATTTCTCCGGATACCCTGCGCGAGTATTGGTTTCACGCCTGCAGCAGGTAAATGAGAAAGTTGATGTCGATTCTGGGGGTTTCCTCTGTGAAATCTTGGAAAGGGAGTAGCCAGGGATGCTTGGGGTGTAGGGGTGTGGTGTGGTATGGTGTGGTATGGTATGGTATGGTGTGGTGTGGGGATGATATAGGAGGTGGGTTGCAGGAAGGGAGTGAGAGAGAGAGAGAGAGAGAGAGAGAGAGAGAGAAAAGAGAGAGAGATGGTCTGTGTTTGTCTAAATATGTCCATTTATTTTCTACTTTAAACAAAAGCAACAGAAATGGAGAGAGGCAAAGCGACAGAGAGAGAGAGAGAGAGAGAGAGAGAGAGAGAGAGAGAGAGAGAGAGAGAGAGAGAGAGAGAGAGAGAGAGAGAGAGAGAGAGAGACAAGTTATGAAACGAAGACGAGAGAATGACATAAAAGAAAGACATGTCATCATTATGCACCGACGAATCTTCCCCAGACATCATATCCCCTTAAACCCAAACCCACCCCCACCCCGATCCTCATGGCCTTACCCTCCATCGATCGGGCGTTTGCATGTTGTGGCGGGCTGACAGCTTGCCCACCTGTCACCTGTCAAGAATATCAACAGTTGCCCCTATTTAGGCTCCCCCTGTTCTTCCTGCAGCTCTTCCAATGTTGCACGAAAAAGGAACCACCCACGCCTGATTCCGGTCTGAAAGAGAGGGGTTTAGAACTTGATTTTATGAAATTAGGAGGATGGTGGATGTAAACTGATGGACAGGCTTGGAATTGAGAGGGTTATTTTTAGGGCTAAGTGCGACAATAGAAGAAAGGAGTCAGCAAACATTAGGTTGAGTTAAAATGTGTCTGTGGTAAGGTTTTGATGACATGCTTGTGTATATATATATAGACTAGATGAATACCCGCTTCGCCGGGGCCGAATACCCGGCTGCGTCGGGGACCCGGCTATGCCGGGCGCACCGCACGGAGGAAGGGAGACAAACGCGGCTGAAAACACTGGAGAAGATAAGGAAGAGTTACTGGTAGTGGATCCAGACAACAACAACAACAAAAAATCGGTTCAGCGCTGAGAGCACGTGTTGAAATATCTCATCGACCAGGTTGTGTCCAGGGTGTACCTGAATATGATCACTAAATTTGAAACAGATCCATCGAGAACCTTGGCCACGCATCGCGAACAGACACACAGACACAAGTCGTATATATATATAGACTAGATGATTACCCGATGATTAGAGCCGAATACCAGGCTGCGCCTGGGACCCGGCTCTGCCGGGTGTACGACGAAGGAAAGGAGATAAACGCGCAAAACACTGGAGACCTTCTAAAAATAGTAACGTGCAGTGACCTTCTAAAAATAGTAACGTAGTAACGGGAATATGGATTGACGCCACACGGAGGAAGGGAGATAATCGCGGCTGAAAACACTGGAGAAGATAAGGAAAAGTTACTGGTAGTGGATCCCGACAAAAAAACAAAACAAAACAAAAATCTGTTCGCGCTGAGAGCACGTGTTGAAATATCTCATCGATGAGGTTGTGTCCGGGGTGTAGCTGAATACGGTGTCCAAATTTGAAAAAGATCCACCGAGAACTTTGGCCGTGCATCGCGAACAGACAGACAGACAGACAGACAGACAGACAGACACTAGTCGTATATATATATATATATATATATATATAGAGAGAGAGAGAGACTAGATGATTACCCGCTTCGCCGGGAAGAAATAGAGCCGAATACCAGGCTGCGCCTGGGACCCGGCACGAAGGAAAGGAGATAAACGCGCAAAACACTGGAGACCTTCTAAAAATAGTAACGTGCAGTGACCTAAAAATAGTAACCCAGTAACGGGAATATGGATTGACGCCACACGGAGGAAGGGAGATAATCGCGGCTGAAAATCACTGGAGAACATAAGGAAGAGTTACTGGTAGTGGATCCCGACAACAACAACAACCAACAAAAAAAATCGGTTCAGCGCGCACGGCGCTGCGCGCTGAGAGCACGTGTTGAAATATCTCATCGATGAGGTTGTGTCCGGGGTGTAGCTGAAGACGGTGTCCAAATTTGAAAAAGATCCACCGAGAACTTTGGCCGTGCATCGCGAACAGACAGACAGACAGACAGACAGACAGACAGACACAAGTCGGATATATAAATAGATAGATGCTTTACCTACGACCATATAGTAGTCAGATGTCACTTGTATACATAGTATTCTTCAAACAAACAGGCTGCCTTGGTTAAAAATGGAAGTGTATTTTGTTTTGGATTGGGGCAATCCCACAGAACCGTGCATGGCCCGAGTGCACAGCTGTTGAACATTTATTTAGGCAGCTCAGACGAAAAAAATATGTACAATCGCCGTCTGTCTTGAAGAAACTCAAAGTTTTCTGTTTCACACTGCCAAGAGGTAAGGCAAAGAAGACACAGACTCATGTTCAAATGGTGTCTTATACCTAGACTGATTGGGAACAGTCAATTACTGGGAAATTCGGTAACCGAAGAGTAGAACAAAGCTGCCGTGTGCTGACAAAACCGAGTAAGTCCATTTTTTTCAAAAATGATATTTTTTGTTCATCAACAAGAAGAAATCAATGCGCATCTTTTGTGTTAATTTCTACTTTTTAGAGTGCTTAGATAAGCAGATATGAACAGGTAAGTCCACAACCAAAAACAACTTTTTAAGTGTGCATGAATGTTTTGACAAAACCAAGTAAGTCCAAGGGTTTCCCAATTTTCGTATAATGGTAGTTTCAAAATTCTTTCAGACGACTCATACAGAAAAGACGTCATTTTAAGTTTAGAACTCACAAATGACGTCATTTAAAGTTTAGAACACACAAATGACGTCATTCGATAAGGCGAGACATAATGACGTCACCTTATGACGTTTTATTTCAAACATTTTTCTTCTCTATTTGATTCTCCTGACGATCCTTGTCTCCCTCTCTCCATATCTCTTTCTATCTCTCTCCCTCTTCCTCCCTCTCTCAATTTCCCTCCCTCCATCATTCTCTCTATCCCCCCTTCCCTTTCGCTCTCTCCTCCTCCCTCTCTTCCCTCATCCTTCTCTCCCTACCGCCAACAGTCGACTTTTCTCTACCTCCCTCCTTCCCTCTCTCTCCCTCCCCCTCTGTCCCTCCATCCCACTCTCTTTCTCTCACTCCCTCCCCCTCTCTCTCACTCCTACTCTCTTTCTCTCTCCTTATCTCCCTCTCTCACTCCCTTCCTCCTCTCTCTCTCTCTCCATCCCACTATCTCTTTCCCTCCCTCCCTCCCTGCCTCCCTCCCTCCCTCTCTTCTCTCTCTCCCTACCTCCATCCCTCCCACACTTCCTTTCCCCCCCCCCTTCTTCCTCCCTCCCTATCTCCCTCCTTCCCATTCTCTCACTCCCTCCCTCCTCTCTCTCTCCCTCCACCCCACTATCTCTTTCCCTCCCTCGATCCTCTCTCCCTCCCTGCCTCTCCCTCTTCTTTCCTCCCTCCCTCAATCCCACTAAGTCTCTCCCTCCCTCTCTTTCTCTCTCTTCCTTCCCCTCTCCCTCCTTTCCTCCTTTCTCTCTCTCCCTCCCTTCCCCCTTCTCTCTCACTCAATCCCTCAATTCATCCTCCCCCCTCCCTCTCTCTCCCTCGGTCCATTGCTATATCTCTCTCTTCCTCCCCATTTATCTCTCCCTCCATAGCTCTCCCCCCCCCCCCTCTCTCTCACCTTCCCTCTCTTTCTCCCTCTCTGCACCCCTCTTTCCATCTCTCTATCTCCCTCCCTTTATTTCTCTCTCTCCCTTCCTCCCGCTCCCTTCCCCCCCCCCCTCCCCCCCCCGCTTTCTCTCCTCTCTCTCACTCCCTGTCTAGTCTCTCCCCCCCCCTCTCTCTCTCTCTCTCTCCCTCTCTCTCTCTCTCTCTCTCTCTCTCTCTCTCTCTCTCTTTCCATCTTGTGCAAATTCGTAGTGTTATTTTCACTGTTTTGTCATTTCTCTTGACAACACTTCTTCTTCCAAATATTCTGGTAAAACCAAGTAAGTCCGCATGCTTAGATCTGCGCATTTTTTGTTAGATCTGATATTGGGGGGAAAAGTGGTAAAACCAAGTAAGTCTACAAAATGCCCAACAAAACCAAAACCATCTATCAGATTATTATGAAAATCGGGTTTTAAACGTAAATTAATGCTATTTATCTAATTATCTCGGTGGTTTGATCTAGATAATCATCACTTTTGAGACATTTTATCAAACAGTAAAAGTCGTTTTTCTCGGAAGTAGCGTCAGTGGACTTACTCGGTTTTGTCAGCACACGGCAGAAATGTGACCCTCCACCACGGAATGAGTCGCATGTCACCTTTGCATGATTTTCATATTTTTACATTTTCCTAAAGAGTTTGTTATGCTCTATCCAGTGGTGAAAACCGTTTTAGAAAAGAGCGAAAACTGTTTGAGTTATAAGCCTGTGACTAAGGTGATCTTCACACTGTTACAGACACTCCCCGGACTTAATATTAAGCCTAGCGCAGAACCGCGCGAGGTGACATGCGACTCATTTCGTGGTGGATGGTCACAATTATTAGCACATGTTATTGTTAATCTATATATATATATATACGACTTGTGTCTGTGTGTCTGTGTGTTTGTGTATTTGTGTATTCGCCATGCACGGCCAAAGTTCTCGATGGATCTGCTTCAAATTTGGTGGGCTTATTCAGAGAGACCCCGGACACAACCTCATCGATGAGATATTTCAACACGTGCTCTCAGCGCGCAGCGCTGAACCGATTTTGGTTCCACCTCAGCTATTTTGGTTCCACCTCAGCTACCCGGGCCCCCATACCGACACACCATAGCCGCTACACCACATCACAACGCCAAAGTTCTCGGTGGATCTTTTTCAAATTTGGACACCGTATTCAGCTACACCCCGGACACAATATCATCGATGAGATATTTCAACACGTGCTCTCAGCGCGCAGCGCTGAACTGATTTTGGTTTTTGTGTTCATTTCACCATTATAAGTAACTCTTCCTTATCTTCTCCAGTGTTTGGCGTTTATCTCCCTTCCTTCGTGTGGCTTTCCCGTTCAGTTGTAAGTTACTATTACTATTTTTAGAATGTCACTGCGCTGTCCACTGCGCTGTCCACAACGCTTCCCTTGCACCCGTAAGTTGTTCTTACTGTCAAAGTGAAAAGGTCGAATCAATTTATAGCCACGCGAAAAATACACTCTCACCTATCTCTATATATTTATAGATACAGATATGCATATATATATACGGCTTCTCTGTGTGTGTGTGTGTTTGTGTGTGTGTGTGGGCAAAAACCTGTGTACTGTAGAGTTCTGTTTGTTATGTGGTCTAGCGGCTTTTGTCTGTCTGTATGTTCTGGCATGTGAGAAGCCACAGCAGATAATATAGGGCTAAGAAATAAGCTCTAAAATTCTCAATCCCGTTTGACAGGACTTCGCCTTCAAAGGTGATTGTGGTGAACCGCCACGCTGTCTGTCTCTGTCTCGCGCCGTTCACCCCAAATTCCCGTTTCTGAGGTTCTATTGTTAGAATGTCACTGCGCTGTCCAGAACGCTTCCCTTGCACCCGTAAGTTGTTCTTACTGTCAAAGTGAAAAGGTCGAATCAATTTATAGCCACGCGAAAAATACACTCTCACCTATCTCTATATATTTATAGATATAGATATACATATTTATATATACGGCTTCTCTGTGTGTGTGTTTGTGTGTGTGTGTGTGGGCAAAAACCTGTGGATTGTAGAGTTCTGTTTGTGATGGGGTCTAGCGGCTTTTGTCTGTCTGTATGTTCTGGCATTTGAGAAGCCACAACAGATAATATAGGGCTAAGAAATAAGCTCTAAAATTCTCAATCCCGTTTGACAGGACTTCGCCTGCAGAGGTGATTGTGATGAACCGCCACGCTGTCTGTCTCTGTCTCGCGATTCACCCCGGCGAAGCCGGGTATTCCTCTAGTGTATAATATATGGTGTTTACTTTTACTATCTGTCTCCGCTTATGTACTTATGAACCAGGCCTCAAATTAAATTTCTGTTATTTTAGAACAGACAACAAAGCCGTTTGCTCTGGTGGAGACCAGAATGTTAATGTTTCTTTTTCCAACCAAGTTCACATTTTCCTTTAGCACAAGGCAAAACGAGGGATTAATCTGCAGTCAGCGTCAGCCGTCACGAGTAGCTCGTGCACAGGGGATAAATCTGTCCAAACCCATTACACTCACGTGACGTCTGGGGACCCATTACTTTTTCTGCAAGCGGCGAGAGAAAAAGTGAAAGAGAAATTTAAAGAAAACAAAAAGCGTTTTGTGTCTTTTTCGGATTTGGCGGCGCTGGAAACCATTGCCTCTTAAAGCTGTGGTGTATTTATGACTTTCCGGGGCTAGGAGGTTGAAAAATTGGGACAAAATCATGTACAGATTTCTGTACAGCAAACACTACCCTAAACCCCACCTATACGGCATGTATGACCTTGAGAGCTTCAGTCAACGCTTGAATTTTGCAGTGGTAACATCCGGTTTGCTCTCGCAGAGCTGAGCATATTGGTCAAGAAGGATCGAGCAGAAAAAATAAACGACTTGGCAGGGATTCGAACTCAAGGCCTCGGGGCCTCGAAATGTCGGGTCCGATGTTTGAACCGCTAGGCCACTTCACCAGTGTTGTCAAAGATAAAAAATTGATAATTTTATATCATTCTACGCTTCAATTACCATTCATGCGTTGCAAAAACGTAAAAATTGACATTAATATTTGCCTTTATTTGCAAACATGTTTTACGGAATCGCAGTACATGTTTACACCGTCATGCTACACGACATTCGCGGATGCAAATAGCTGCGATATCTGTATTTAAAACATGCAAGAAAATGACAAGAACAGTAATTGAATCTCTCCAAAGCTCTGTGCAGTTGAAACCAAACATCTAAGAAATGGTTATACATGTATTCACTTCTGAACAACGGGCGGATAGAGATATAAATCATGCTGCTTCAAGAATAACATAACATGAATTCATATCAATGTTTTTCCTGCTTTTTCTCAATTGGCGCAGTAGCCTAGTGGTTAGGACATGAGACACGAAGTCTCGAGGTCGAGAGTTCGAATCTTCGCCGGGGCGTTTATTTTTTCCCCTTGATCTCTCTTGAAGATAAAATATGATCAGTCTTGAGAGAGCAAACCGGATGTTATCCCTGCAAAATTCAAGCGTTGACTGAAGCTCTCAAGGTCATACACGCCGTATAGGTGGGGTTTCGGGTAGCGTTTGCTGTACAGAATTCTGTACATGATTGTGTCCCTATTTTTCAACCTCGTAGCCCCGGAAAGTCATAAATAGACCACAGCTTTAAAGGTCCTTGTCTACATGTTTATACCGAAATCGCCATTTGACCATTAAAATGCAGAGTATATTATCTACAAATATAAACAATACACCCCCTTTCGATCAGGAAAGACGAAGCCAGTGTAGCCGTTTGAAAATTCATTGTAGTATTCCAGCGTAGTACTCATAGTAGGATATCCTTATTTGGAAAATGCCAAGCGCAAAACTCCTCTCAAATCCCGTGCATTTCGTGCGTTTAAAAAAAAGCGTGGACAGCGCTCCAGTGTCATGACATGAATTTGATTGGTCAGTAGTTTTAGGCAAAGCACATGTTCTCAGCAAACAGAAAATAAAATATTGGAAGCGTGAGTCACGCTACCCAAAAATAAAATCTGTTTTACATATATTTTTTGTTCTATAACTTTTTTTCCCCATGGTTGATTCATCATCTGACATAACTTTTTAGCGAAATCTAACCATAAGATTATTGAAAAAAAGCAAAAATGTAGACAACCACCTTTAAATATGGCAAAGGAATGACTGGGAGATAAAAAGTATGCTTTTGGTTTTTGTTTTGCAGGCGTAAAACTTGGAATTGAGATAAAAAAAAAGAAAAGTGAATGAATTCGAGGATTAATTGCTAAGGCTTTGCATAGAATGTAAATGCTGAGAAAGGGTGAACATCTAGATTCTTCTATTGTGTAAAAGCTTTGATTCATGAGGGGCTGACTTCAGACCAAAACCTCCTTTTTTTGTGGAATCTTTTCTATGTGTGTGTTTGACTCGTGCGGCGACCAGCAGAATGTCTTCCTGTTGTTTGCTTGCCTTAGTAACACGGCGACCAGCAGAATGTCTTCCTGTTGTTTGCTTGCCTTAGTAACACGGCGACCAGCAGAATGTCTTCCTGTTGATTGCTTGCCTTAGTAACACGGCGACCAGCAGAATGTCTTCCTGTTGTTTGCTTGCCTTAGTAACACGGCGACCAGCAGAATGTCTTCATGTTGTTTGCTTGCCTTAGTAACACGGCGACCAGCAGAATGTCTTCCTGTTGTTTGCTTGCCTTAGTA
>NC_090246.1:97263850-97268151 GCF_037325665.1 Littorina saxatilis
ACAGCCGGAAGACGTGTATTAATAGCGTAGTCTCGGGACATTTTATTGTAGGCCTTTTCATTGGCCGAGGACTGGGTCGTGTTGTGCTGTCTCGGAGATTGAGTGTTTGGAGGTTTATGATTGGCTGAAAGGTGCGTTCTCTTCGATGTGCCGCTTCAGCAAAAAAAATTGCTTCTTTTGTATAATCGATCGGGTGCCTTTTGACCACTTAAGAGCTGTATGTTTTGTCTTCTTTTATCTCGTTCACAGCTGTCGTTTTAAAAGTTGTCTTTATTATGACTCTGCATTCTCCCCGAACTCCACCGCTGTACTCATTTTTTTTCTCACCCGTAACGGTTCTGGCTGCCCGGGTTTAAGTCCTCCTCGTTCTGTCTTTTATGTTTTCAAGTTTGGTTGGGTAACAATCCTGTAATCCCCTCTCTTTCCCTGGATCTCTTCCTCCTGTCCCTTTTCTATTCTTCCCGGCACCCCCTCCCCTATATCTGAACAGCACGCTTTTTTTGGTCTCCAAGAATAAATTGCGAAAATAGTCTCGTGAAATGCCACGAACTACGGGAATTAAAAGCCTCGGGGTGTGTATGTGTATTTATTCCCCCCTCTGCTTCTTTACCTCTGTAAACTTGTAGGGGTAGTTATTTTTCGATAATGACCCAGCAACCAAACAAATAACGACCCAGCAACAGCCTGAATCCTCGATAGTGCAATGGGTTGAGAAGCTGTTCTGTTTTGGTACTACTTTTTGCGACTGAAAAGTTCCGAACGCTCTAATGTACGAAGTATACATCTCTGGAGCAAACAATACAAACATACCGCATTTAAATTAACAACTACAGGCCTGAACACATGAATCTCCATATAAAATCCATGAGTTCGGTTGTTTTCTGAATCTAGATCAGACGTTCATCACAAGCAATTTCCCAAGGCAAGTAACTCATACTTTGTCTAGCGACAAGAGTAGTTCCCCTTCTTTTCACTCAGTTTCTTCGACAACAGACTGCAATCCGACGGTCAGTTTTCAACAATATTTCATTTAATAAACAAATCACACGCAACCAAATGCACACATCTCATCAATTTAAACAACATAAAGCGGTTTCATACACTATTTTCCCTAGGAAACTTAACTTCATACAGTTTTTAACGTTGGAACACGGGTGCAAAAGTTCGTCTGCTAGTCCCATTTGACGAAAGAACATTATCCTAACCGATACCAAAACATATACAGAACACACAATATCTGCCTTTGCCGCCACAGCAGAATAACAGCATATCTATGTACTTGATTTTAGTCCAAAATAGGAAAACTGACAAGAAGTGTTAACAGAATGGAATGATTTGCACGGAACTATACAACCGCGCATTAATCGATCGCCTACGCAGGTTGACTGGTTGAGTGAATAGGATTCGATCAAACTTTCGCAAAAAACCTCCTCTTTTCTTTGAATAACTGAAGAAAGGAGGAATAAAGAGGTTACACACCTCGTCTCAGTGATTATCAAAAATAATGGTCTCAGTTCGCGGTCATGAAAAAGCTCGCTAAAGCTCGCATTTTTCATGATCCGCTAACTTCGACCATTATTTTTGATAATCACTGAGACTCGGCATGTAACCTCTACGTGTATGTTTGTGTTTTTCTTTGCTTGTTACTTTTTGCCGATAAAAGCGAGGTATTTATAGACTGAAAGCTAATTTTCCAGCGGCAACACTCTCTGAAAATACAAAGGACGACCTAGAAGGAAATGAAAAAGAAATAAAGAAAGAAACAAGAAACCCTTAGCTTCCCATGAGAATGCTAGATGATCCGTATTGAACGCCTGATTGCTTTTACAAATAAGGTTCTCAACGGGCTAGATTTTTTTTACACGTTTTCTCATCAGCCGTTTTTAAAAAATTATCCTGAAGTTTGGATTTCTTCTTTGCATTGACCAACGTAGGTTTTTCTTTGTTTTTGTTTATTATTTTATTTATTTTTGTTTTTTTCTTTCCCATGCACATTCCAATGTACTATTATGCTGAGGACATGGGCTAAGTTGTTTAATCGTGTTCTTGCTTTTATTCATGGTGACTGACTATATTGGAAGAAAAACGGCTTCCCCGTCGTTATTCCTCGACTGTTTATTCGTATGTCAATTGAATGTTTAACTTTATTGTTGCTCAGTGTATTTCTTTTGCTTCTGTTATCCCTGTGGGTTTTTTTCCTGTCCGTTTTCCTTTTTCTTGACATTGATCACTCAGTATTAGTGGTGATGAAAAAAAAATCATATTCTGAACTTCGGCGCTTTAAAATTGAAAATGGCATTGGGACAAACAACAATATATGTTGGTTTAGGGTAACATGACCAACAAAAATAGGGTCGGTAGGTCGGCTTTTTATTTTAATTTTAATTTTTTAATTTTAGTCTCGGTATGGTTCGCAAAATGTGCCAGAAGTTGTTTTTAAAACATTTGTTTTGAGAAATAAAATAAAAAGTTTTAGGGTCGGCGGGAAAAAATAGGATCGGTCGGGTTACCCTTAAATGTCAATGATGGCGTTTGAGGGTTAGACGGGGATGAACCCACTTGAAAATTCTCTTCTTTCCCCTGTCTAAACAATTGTGTAAATAACCAACGATTTGCACAGGCTTTCACAGAGGTTGATAACATCCATCCTCTGAAATATGTAACACCCCCCCCCCCACACACACACCCAAAGCCTAGTTGCTATTTCTACAATAAGAATTCTTTTCTGAATTAATTTTGTAACTGTTATTTTGAATTTATCTTGTAATTTTGAATTTATCTTGTAATTGGCTCACGTAAGTGTAGCCTATGCGATCGTAACTTTGTCTGTCTGTGCGTGCGTGCGTGCGTATGTGCGTGCGTGCGTGTGTATGTCTGTGGTAGAAACTCTAACATTTGAAGACGTCACATTACATTGACGTCACATTATGACGTAAGAGGGTTAGACGTCACGCGAAGGAAGTACTGAAAGTCTCGGTCATTATTATTTTGAGCGGGCCGAGACTAGTTGGCAGTCGTGTCCCTGTAAGTAGGCTACATGCAGACAGACAGATCTAGATCTAGTGTCTCGCTTTCTTGCACAGTTTCACCTATGCTCTTTCTCTGTGTGTGTGTGTGTGTGTGTGTGTGTGTGTGTGTGTGTGTGTGTGTGTATGTGTGTGTGTGTGTGTGTGTGTGTGTGTGTGTGTGTGTGTGTGTGTGTGACGGAGTGATTGAGTTTGTGTTACTGTTTGTCGATTTCTTACGTGAGCCTTGATGGCTTCGCCTCTTGTTTTGAATTGTATGTGTAATTTAAGACCGACGCTAATGTGGTTCTGCAAAATTCTCCAACAACAAAAATCGCTTTGCACAGGTAAGCTATAGGCTACATGTATCCATGGGAACGGCTGCAGCAGCTCTTATTCAATGTACCATGTAAAGATACAGACAGATCTTCGGTTGTTCGCGCCAGCGTCTGTACGGAAAGGAAGGTTGTATTTAAGTTAATCTTCTTCTAGCTACTACGGCACGAAGCAATGGAAAGGTCGCGGCTGCTTTCATCCGAAACGTTAATCAGAAGCGTGCGATTAGAAGCGTCACCAGACCCCATCACCAGAACAGCGTAGTGTAGTTCATCTGTTTCTCCATCACCCAGCCGACGCGGCGACTCCTGGCGTGGTCCATTAGAGTCCGGTTAAGATCACGTCGCTCTGCTTCGTGCATCTCCTCTCTTCATGCGTCTGCTTGAATGGTCAAACAAGCTCTCGCGAATTCCATCTTCTGTCTCTGGGAAGACTCCTGTGAAAGTAATTCTTGAGTCAGTATTTCCAGCAATTTTTCACGCCAGTCCAGCTAGGTTGTGGACAGTGGTGCCGGCCCCAAGGGAGCGTGACCCCTAATTGACATCCGCGGCGGCTTGCTGGCCATCAGTCAAGCATAATGAATTGGTTTAAACATAAGTTTATTTTAACAAAGGTTACAATCATGACATGTATACAAAGTTCACAGAAACAGCAACAAGCTAGAAGCTTATAGTGGTGTTCCTGCATGACAGTACAACATAAGGCGGTAACGGCTGAAAAATTTGTCTCAATAAACCAAATCTATTAATAACGTAATGAACGTTGCATAATGATGATAAAGAAAGACAGTAAAGGAAGGAAGGAGGGGGAGGTGAATTATGTGATTGGGGAGGGTACAGTTTAAATGAAAAGCAAGTAAACATGAAAAGAAAATTGAATGAAAATTGTACATCAAAACAAAAATCAGTTTTAGAATACATATATAATATTGATGGTGTTAGCGAGTAAGAGATAGGGAGG
>NC_090246.1:97268351-97280851 GCF_037325665.1 Littorina saxatilis
ACCTATCACGTTGACGTTCGTAGAAACGTTCATCTTGTCGATCTCTTTAAATGTAGATACTCCGAAGAGTCAAGTGGGCAGGTCTGTTTCAGTAGTCACACAACTCAAACCCAATACACTAAATTCATCTTATCATTGTTGATAGGTTCATTTTCCCGTCGTGGTTGGAAACACACTAATGAATGGGCTTGATTGGTATTCCTGGAGCGTCGTGAAGTTCCACGCGAAGTGTGTGAAGTGTGTGAGAGGTTAAAAGGTGCAGGAATAACAGGGACTACTTGTAAGTTGTCGAATATTGTATGTGCTCATCAGATGAGTGTTAATGCCGAGAACCGCATGACCGCACAATCAAAGATGAGCACCGAAGCAGTAATTCTGCAAATTACTTTTCCCCCACACAAGCCGATTAGGGTTTTTCCTGCAGGCCGTTCTAGTCTTGCTGAAAAATGGCTGATTGAATTGTAAGCCACAGCACCCTTCACAGTCCACGGTCAATAATTCGGTAGGCGTGGCCGAGATTTCCTCCCGAACGTGTCTGCTTTTGGCAGTGTAGAAAGCAAGGTCTTACAGATGTTACGCCAAGTTTGATTATTTTGTTAAATGAATGAGTTAGGAACTTGACAGGACTGGTATGAGAAAATGCGCTCCTCGGACTGACAAATAAAGTAACATTGAAGATAAAACCGCGATTTTAATTTGATTCATAAAATAATGCCCCTAATGGGTTTACCTTGTGGGCGTTTAACAACAAATTCATAAAATGAAAAATAGGCACAACGTCCAAATCGCAATATTTGAATCTGCCTTTCAGCAACGTGATATGCACTTTTTTCCGCCAAGCTGCCCCCCCCCCTTTTTTTTTCTCATTTCTTCTAAGATGTTAATACCAAGACACAAAACGACAAATCCCGCGGCTATACTCATCAATGGAAACCACAAAACATTTCTTGCCAAAAAGCTACGACATGCACATATGATTTCCCGCTGCCACACTCACACATATTAAAAACGACTTTGGCTCGTCTTCTTCCATATTTCCTGTATTTTCCCTGCAGCAGAAGACACTTGATCAAATGAGGTTTTACCCCAGTGCTGCACGCATATGTGCAGGCTCTGTCTCCTGAATACATACACAGTATATGATACAATCTGTTCCTTGTCTTCTTGGTGGTGGAATGCGAGCACGTGCAATGCGCGCGCGAGAAAGGGTGTTTCTGGTACAGGGTTCACTCGGTGCACTGTGCATTTACTTTGACGGATCTTTTCCTTTATCTTGTTCTTGTTCTGTGACTACTTTGACGGATCTTTTCCTTTATCTTGTTCTTGTTCTGTGACTACTTTGACGGATCTTTTCCTTTATCTTGTTCTTGTTCTGTGACTACTTTGACGGATCTTTTCCTTTATCTTCCTCTTATTTCTTCGTTCTCAGTTTTTTGCTCGTTTGAAGGAATTTCTGGTTTTAGTTCTTTGACGAATTTATGACGTGTTTTTGTTCATGTTTTTGTTGTTGGTATCTTCTTTTACCTGCTTGCGGGATTGTTCTTCTTCTTTGCTACGCTTGCGAGAATTTCACTTTCTTTTATTTCATTCATCTTAAGGCCCGGTCACACAGCCCAAAAGTCGCGTAAACGCATGAATCTCGCATACAATTTGGTTGTGCGTGCTTGTCGGTCGAGAATTTGACCATTTTCGCTGATTTACGCGATGAAAATCACCGATGAATTGCGCAAGAACTACGGAAAGATCACGCAAAAATCACTAACAAACCATGCACGCACTACAGCGCATAGGCACGCAAAGGTCCACGGAAAACCACGTATAATCTGCGCACTATCACTAATGAACTGCGTATGAATCGCGCATGATTCGCGCATGAACTGCGCAAGGAATGCGCGGTGGCGCGCACGTCCGTTCCGCGCATATATAAACTGATGCAACCGCGGCGCCTTAGCATTCCCGTTTCAACAGCCGCGAACGATCACTGATATTCCACGCATATTTCGCGCATTGTTCGCGTAAGAACTACGCAAACTACGTAGAAATTACGTAAAACAACGCAATACTGCGTAAACTCTTACGCGAAGCTGAGGTTTGAGCTGCTCAAAACCTGGAATCGCGTAAAGCGCCGATCCGGCGAACATCGGCGGACAACTACGGAGGTTCCACGTCAGACAAACTGATGAAATGCGCAAATCGCGCATGTATCGCGTAAGGATCGAATTTCGTGCGTGATTCATGCGTTTACGCGACTTTTGGGCTGTGTGACCGGGCCTTAAGGACTTTTCCCCCCTTCTTTGTCTGATTTGATGGAATTCCCTTTTCTGCTTTGTCAGTTTTGAGGGAATTTCTTGTTTTCTTGAACTCGTTTGCAGGAAATTCTTCTTCCACCTCTTCCTATTCTATTTTGACTTCTTAGGGGGGATTTTTGTTTTGTTTATTTGATTTATTTAAGAGAAGTTCTTTATCTTCTTTAACTCGTTTAAGAGGAGTTCTATTTCTTCGTTGAATCTTCAGTCTCAATGCAAGATAATTAAGGCACTGCGCGAACTGAGGAAAACGTGGCCCACTCCTTTCATGACTTGTCAAAAGAGCTCAGGGGCTTTTTTGCAGACCCAACCCCTTAGAGTAAGACGTTCTGGTCCAACCTAATCAGACGGTTTGAAGCAGTCCAACGGATAGGCTTCTAAATTTATGTTGCGCATGCTTCCCTACGAGAAGGGAAACACCGTGAGATAAACGAATTTAACCTGTAGACATAGCCGAAAGCCCCCCCCCCCCCCCCCCCTGCTTTTGTTTTGTTGGACTATCCAATGAAAAAGCTCAATACAATTCGAGGGCCTCTATGTTATGCATGCTTCTTTACATAGTGTAAAACCCCAGAGAGAAGGCAATTGTACAGACGATACGCAGAAACATGAGAAAAACGAATTTAACCTGTAGACATAGCCGAAAGCCTCCCCCCCCCTGCTTTTGTTTTGTTGGACTATCCAATGAAAAAGCTCAATACAATTCGAGGGTCTCTATGTTGTGCATGCTTCTTTACATAGTGTAAAACTCCAGAGAGAAGGCAATTGTACAGACGATACGCAGAAACATTGTCAGTAGGCCCCTGTTTTCTGATTGTTGGTTTTTGTTTCTGCGTCCTTGAAAGGGAACACATGTAATTAAAGCCAAAGGGCGGTCCTAGTGAACTCTCCCTCTTGTTCTCAACCCTTTTTTTTCACAAAATAATTCAGGTGTTGCATGTGCGCAGTAAGAACAAGAAATATTGCACTCTTTTTTCCATGACTTGTCAAAGGGAATCTTCATGTAGCTATCCCCATGCGTTGTTATTGTTTGGACACCGTCTCTGCGTCCTTCAAAGACAAGCATAAAAGACCGCGCTTTTTGTTTGATTTTTTAATGCAAGATTTAAAAAAAAAGGCACTGTGTGCACTAACAAAAAGATCTTGTCCTTTTTTCCATGACTTATCGAAGGGTATCTCTCTTTTCCCCTGCTTTCGTATTTTGGGATACTGTCTTTGTGTCCTCCGAAGGAAACAAGTACGGTATACACGGGCGCAGTATTAGTACATTTCCCAAATGCTACAAAGTTATATATACCTCTGCGCATTTGTCTCTCAGCTAACATCCTCCCTCTGGTAACTTCGCCATGAATGAGCATTGGGTTAACTTGCAAATGACTATTCCTCTTGCCGATTATCTGGTCTCTCGGTGAACATAAAAAAGGTTAACGGGGTTGATTTGAGTGTATACACCATTTGTCGGTGTCCGTGGTAAAATGTGCACCTTATCCCCCAGTACGCTAGTACAAGGGCTCAGTGTGTCTGTGTGTCTGTCTGTCTGTCTTTCTCCACTTAACAGCTTATTGCTGAGAAACTACTGGGCGCAGTTCGTTCAAAAGTTGATACACTAACTTGATAATAGGTCCGATTGATCGTATTAAAACTTCATAATGTTACCTGGGACCTAAATGCGAAATAAACCACAAAACCAACTTGGCCGTAGGAGGAGTTCACACCGGCGGGGCAACACGCAGCCATTGACCTGATAGAACAGCCGAACGCGTCACACAAAAATACGTCATGACAAAGTTACACGCAAAGCGAAAGAGACTTTGACGTCATTTACCTTTGTTCGGAATTTTCCGTCTGTTCCGAGCTTGTCAGTGAAGACCTGACGTGAGTAAGCTTACCCAAAACGTCTGTGTTCTCTATTCTCATTGCAGCTGTGAAATAATCAGTCTTGTGTCTCGGTCGTGTATAGGTACAGAGTTTGCTTCTGCAATCATTGTGTTCGTGTTGATGACGGCTTCATAAGACAAAATAAGTAGAGGTTACATGCCGAGTCTCAGTGATTATTAAAAATAATGGTCGAAGTTGGCGGATCATGAAAAATGCGAGCTTCAGCGAGCTTTTTCATGACCGCGAACTGAGACCATTATTTTTAATAATCACTGAGACGAGGTGTGTAACCTCTTTATTCCTCCTTTCTTCAGTTATTCAAAGAAAACAGGAGTTTTTGTGCGAAAGTTTGATCGAATCCGAATCACTCAACCAGTCAACCTGCGCAGGCGATCGATTAATGCGCGGTTGTATAGTTCCGTGCAAATCATTCCATTCTGTTAACACTTCTTGTCAGTTTCCCTGTTTTAGACTAAAATCAAGTACACAGATATGCTGTTATTCTGCTGTGGCGGTAAAGGCAGATATTGTGTGTTCTGTTTATGTTTTAGTATCGTTTAGGATTATGTTCTTTCGTCAAATGGGACTAGCAGACGAACTTTTGCACCCGTGTTCCAACGTTAATTACTGTATGAAGTTCAGTTTTCTGGTGAAAATAGTGTATGAAACCGCTTTATGTTGTTTAAATTGATGAGATGTGTGCATTTGGTTGCGTGTGATCTGTTTATAAAATGAAATATTGTTGAAAACTGACCGTCGGATTGCAGTCAGTGTTGTCGAAGAAACTGCGTTAAAAGAAGGGGAACTACTCTTGTCGGCAAGAGTATGAGTTACTTGCCTTGGGAATTTGCTTGTGATGAACGGTGTGTGCACGGCAGATCTAGATTCAGAAAACAACCTAACTCATGGATTTTATATGGAGATTCATGTTTTCAGGCCTGTAGTTGTTAATTTAAATGCGGTATGTTTGTATTGTTTGCTCCAGAGATGTATATTTCGTACGTATAGAACGTTCGGAACTTTTCAGTCGCAAAAGTAGTACCAAAATAAAAACAGAACAGCTTCTCAACCCATTGCACTATCGAGGATTCAGGTTGTTGCTGGCTCGTTATTTGTTTGGTTGCTGGGTCATTATCGAAAAATAACTAGCTCTACAAGTTTACAGAGGTAAAGAAGCAGAGGGGGGAATAAGTAGAGGTTACATGCCGAGTCTCAGTGATTATCAAAAATAATGGTCGAAGTTAGCGGATCATGAAAAATGCGAGCTTCAGCGAGCTTTTTCATGACCGCGAACTGAGACCATTATTTTTAATAATCACTGAGACGAGGTATGTAACCTCTTTATTCCTCCTTTCTTCAGTTATTCAAAGAAAAGAGGAATTTTTGTGCGAAAGTTTGATCGAATCCAAATCACTCAACCAGTCTACCTGCGCTGGCGATTGAATAATGCGCGGTTGTATAGTTCAGGGAAAATCAATCAATTCTGTTAACACTTCTTGTCAGTTTCCCTGTTTTGGACTAAAATCAAGTACACAGTTATGTTGTTATTCTGCTGTGCCGGTAAAGGCAGATAGTGTGTGTTCTGGTCATGTTTTGGTATCGCTTAGGAAATGTTCTTTCTTCGAATGGGACAAGCAGACGAACTTTTGCACCCGTGTTCCAACGTTAAAAACTGTATGAAGTTCCGTTTTCTGGGGCAAAATAGTGTATGAAACCGCTGTATGTTCTTTAAATTGATGCGATGTGTGCATTTGGTTGCGTGTGATCTGTTTATAAAATGAAATATTGTCGAAAACTAACCGTCGGATTGCAGTCTCTTGTCCAAGCAACTCAGTTCAGAAAATTTGGAAGGGGAACTACTCTTGTCGTACGAGAGTTACTTGCCTTGGGGGTTTGCGTGCACTCATAAGACATCTAAAGCGAGTTTCTCTGCATTGATCGTTAGATTTAGATTTAGAAAACAACCAAACTCATAGATTTTATATGGAGATTAATGTGTTCAAGCCTGTAGTTGCCAGTTTAAATGCAGTATGTTTGTATTGTTTGGTCTAGAGATGTATATTTCGTACATTGGAGCGTTCGGAACTTTTCAATCGCTAAAGTAGTTCCCTGAAAGTCTAACTCATCAACCTGTGAGCTATCGAGGATTCAGGCCCGTTGTTGGGTAAGTGATTTTGGTTGTTGGGTAAGTTACCGAAAAATAACTAGCCCTACACCTTTACAGAGAGAAAGAAGCAGAGGAGGGAATAATAAGCGAATCTATCGCGAGGAAGACGTTTATGTACAAATCACCGAACCCAACCCATTTTTTGTGTGCATTTTTCTGAAGAATAAACTGCATGTGGTTAATTTCATCCGTTTAATGCTTGTCGAAACATATCTGATCACAGATGAGGTCGCAGTTTGTTGGTTGAATCTATGAATCGGCCAGAGATAGATCTGCATTTCTGGTCAGAAACCAACATTCACACCACAGACATTCCAAACATTTATATTTATTGAGCGAGCCAGTCTGAAGAGTACTCGGGTCCAGCGCGAGCGTTTTTTTTTTGATTGAGTTAGGTTTCATGAAGAAATGCTAAGTTTACCATGGGGAAATTGTACTTTGTGACTGAAACTTTTTCCAATGAAATGGGTTCCAGAACAAAATTCATAATTCACAGCTTCGAGAAGAAACGTGTCGGTGTCCGTGGTAAATGTGCACCTTATTACGTGAGGTTTTCTGGGGGAGATATATACAGTCGGTACAACTTGTCAATCAATCAATCAATATGAGGCTTATATCGCGCGTATTCCGTGGGTACAGTTCGGGATTTATTTTTTTAATTTAAATTTTTTTTTTATACAATTTATATCGCGCACATATTCAAGGCGCAGGGATTTATTTATGCCGTGTGAGATGGATTTTTTTTTACACAATCCATCACGCAATCACATCGGCCAGCAGATCGCAGCCATTTCGGCGCATATCCTACTTTTCGCGGCCTATTATTCCAAGTCACACGGGTATTTTGGTGGACATTTTTATCTATGCCTATACAATTTTGCCAGGAAAGACCCTTTTGTCAATCGTGGGATCTTTAACGTGCACACCCCAATGTAGTGTACACGAAGGGACCTCGGTTTTTTTGTCTCATCCGAAAGACTAGCACTTGAACCCACAACCTAGGTTAGGGAAGGGGGGGAGAAAATTGCTAACGCCCTGACCCAGGGTCGAACTCGCAACCTCTCGCTTCCGAGCGCAAGTGCGTTACCACTCGGCCACCCAGTCCTTAAGTGGCCTTGGAGTGTTCGGTAATACCCGTGAAAACTGCTCATCAATCGACTGGGTATGCCATGTATGTTACATTTTCTTGTGTCAAATTAACTGATGAAACTTGATGGCTTGTGTCGGCTCATTGTACAGTAATTAGCTTTTTCGTAACTACCCTGTTTTAACATCGTCACATTTATTTGTATTGACTTTTGTAATTACATAACGCGTCTGCGGATAATTCTAATGCAATCAACAGACAGAGTGAGGAATTCCGTGCACGACTGACGTAACCTTACAAAACAATAAGCATTTCTACGATGTTGGCAGCGGTTCAAATTTACGGCTTTTGACTTAGGTTACTTCTCCCCGACACCATAATTATCACACAATTTAGGAACATTTAGAATACAACAACAGGTAACAAACCTCACATTCGCATTGAGCCTGTCACATATTCTCCATGAATCTCTTTTCCCTTTTGAGGTACCTTTTCTGGTTCACATCTAACAACAGTTTGAAAACGTCGAAATAAAACCTCTAGCGACAGTAAGGACGTAGTACGTACGAGGGTACAGCGGTTTCTTTCGCCGGTTACTATACATTTCTACAAATACTATATATTTCGAGGTAACCGATTACGAGAGGGTATCCATTTTTAACCAAGCACCGGTAAGCGAGCTTTCCAGCCACCAAAGATTCCAAGCAGCAACACTAGGGGCAGGCATAGCCAGAACAGGACCCTCCTCTGGGGACTAGAACCCGAGGCGCAAGGCAATTTCTCGCTCGACCCTCGTGGCCGCTCACACCCACATCTCCACTTGTACAACTCTGGATCGATGTTTAAAGCGGCATTGGCCGCAAAGTGGTAATGGTACCGTTAGATGCTCGGGGTTTAGAGCTCTTTTCTTGCATTCATGTTACAATGCTACATTACAGTCCTGAGACATCCTCGCGCGCAGAGAACATTTTTCTCTCTTTATCTTCACTCTCGCTTGCTGCAAAATCCCTCACGCGGAGTTTTCTTTTTTTTAGACAGGCCAGGCACTGGTTTTCCCTTGACTGTATAATTATGAGAGACTCCGCTCTTAGATCATAGAGAGTTCTGTGTCAGGTGTTGAATTGAACCTGCATTGTATCTACATGTAGTTTAAATGTATGTTTCTCAGACTCATATGTTACACTGCTACGAATATAAGTATGTGAATGCACGTGTACCGGGTTTCAGGTCGAAATCGTGCTCTTTTTACATTTAGTCAAGTTTTGACGAAATGTTTTAACGTAGAGGGGGGAATCGAGACGAGGGTCGTGGTGTCTGTGTGTGTGTGTGTGTGTAGAGCGATTCAGACTAAACTACTGGACCGATCTTTATGAAATTTGACATGAGGGTTCCTGGGTATGATATCCTCAGACATTGTTTTCATTTTTTTGATAAATGTCTTTGATGACGTCATATCCGGCTTTTTGTGAAAGTTGAGGCGGCACTGTCACGCTCTCATTTTTCAACCAAATAGGTTGAAATTTTGGTCAAGTAATCTCCGACGAAGCCCGGACTTCGGTATTGCATTTCAGCTTGGTGGCTTAAAAATTAATTAATGACTTTGGTCATTAAAAATCTGAAAATTATAAAAAAAATATTTTTGTTATAAAACGATCCAAATTTACGTTCATCTTATTCTCCATCATTTCCTGATTCCAAAAACATATAAATATGTTATATTTGGATTAAAAACAAGCTCTGAAAATTAAAAATATAAAAATTATTATCAAAAATAAATTTTCCAAATCAATTTAAAAACACTTTCATCTTATTCCTTGTCGGTTCCTGATTCCAAAAACATATAGATATGATATGTTTGGATTAAAAACACGCTCAGAAAGTTAAAACGAAGAGAGGTACAGAAAAGCGTGCTATCCTTCTCAGCGCAACTACTACCCCGCTCTTCTTGTCAATTTCACTGCCTTTGCCATGAGCGGTGGACTGACGATGCTACGAGTATACGGTCTTGCTGCGTTGCATTGCGTTCAGTTTCATTCTGTGAGTTCGACAGCTACTTGACTAAATGTTGTATTTTCGCCTTACGCGACTTGTTGTTTGTTGGCTTTGTTTAATGCTGAAAGGCACCTTCCGCCTCGTGTAAGCGATCATGTGTAAACCAGAGATCTGTCCAGGCTTTTACATGTCATAAGAGCATCCTTCCACTATACCTTCTTCTTCTTCTTCTTCTTCTTCTTCTTCTTCTTCTTCTTCTTCTTCTTCTTCTTCTTCTTCTTCTTCTTCTTCTTCTTCTTCTGCGTTCGTGGGATTAAACTCCCACGTACACTCGTGTTTTTGCACGAGTGAAATTTTACCCGTTTTTACCCGCTTTCGGAGGAAGCATGCTGGATATTTTCGTGTTTTTATAACCCACCGAACATGGATTACAGGATCTTTTCCGTGCGCACATAAGTTGACCTGGGAGATCGAACAAATCTTCACACTTGACCCACCGCGGCCGGGATTCGAACCCTCGACCTTCCGATTAAGAGGCCGACGTCTTACCACCCCGCCACAGCGCCCGTCTTCTACTATACCAAAAATAAACAATATTGCTGCTTCCTGGGCAGGGTGGGGCATTTTTTGCTGAATTAATTTCGCAAATTAATATAGGTGTCACTTGCGAAATAAATTCGGCACGAAAATGTCGCTCTGCACCGAAAGCAGCCAGTGTTTTGATTTTTGGTATTGGTTCAAGTGGAAGGATGCTGTTTTGCCATGATAGATCTGTGGTGATGAACATGATTATTTCATGGCATCCATTTCATTTACCCTATCATTCCGATGCCGATCGAGAAATTCGGGTCGCTTCCTCCCAGTGGAAAGCTAGCAGCAACAAGAGTCGCGCTACTCAGGTGTGTGGAAGTTTAGGTTTAACCAGCCACCTGCTCTTATAGCAGAATGACCGAGGTTTTTTACGTGCCACTGTGGTGACACAGGGGTGGGACATGGATACTGTCTCTGAATCTGCACTTAGAGTTGACCCGTATCCGTCCCGGCCTGGATTTAAACCCGTGGCCTTAGGATTACAACTCCAGTGCTCTACCCAACATGATTATTTACAAGAGACGGAAGTGACATTTCATTGACGTGTATTCAGAAGCCCGCAACGATTTCGACCTGAGCACAATCGTATTCTTCTTCTTCTTCTTCTTCTGCGTTCGTGGGCTGAAACTCCCACGTACACTCGTGTTTTTTGCACGAGTGGAATTTTACGTGTATGACCGTTTTTTACCCCGCCATTTAGGCAGCCATACGCCGTTTTCGGAGGAAGCATGCTGGGTATTTTCGTGTTTCTATAACCCACCGAACTCTGACATGGATTACAGGATCTTTTTCGTGCGCACTTGGTCTTGTGCTTGCGTGTACACACGGGGGTGTTCGGACACCGAGGAGAGTCTGCACACAAAGTTGACTCTGAGAAATAAATCTCTCGCCGAACGTGGTGACGAACTCACGCTGACAGCGGCCAACTGGATACAAATCCAGCGCGCTACCGACTGAGCTACATCCCCGCCCACAATCGTATTCAAAAACTTACATTTGTATCAGCAGGGTAGCATAAGTTCGAGACACGTGCTTTGAGACTTGAGAACATGAGGGATCCAAATCAACGTAATAATAATAAATGTTCAAGTAAAGAAGAAGAAAAGAAACACAACTTCTGCGGGCGGACAATATCACTTTAACTTGGTAAAACATGGACCACCTCGCTCGCTCAGTGCTCGCTTCTTGCAAACGCTGGGTAAAAACAGAAAAAAAGAAAGAAATAGAATACTTCAGTTGAAAAGATGTACAACGTTGGTGGGCCCATCGCCAACTCGAATGTAATAGAATTGAAAGATAAAAGAGGTACGGGGCATGTTGCATGAAATTACCACACACACACACACAGACACACACACACACACACACACACATACACACACACACACACACACACACACACACACACACACACACACACATGTACACACACACATAAAATAAAATAACCAAAACAACAACAACAAAACCGATGACGGAGAAAGATAAATGAAATTGAATCACCTACTTTTAGCACTTTTCAAGTTAGATCACTGGCACTTGTTGCATGGAAACACGTCTCTGTGCAAAACGTTTGACTTCTGACAACTTTTAAGGGTTCTCTGACAAATGAAAAGAAGAAGAGACGACAGTTAGGGTTCTTTAGTAGGCGGGGAACGCTCTGAGGATGATCGGAACGTGAGATAACGGTTGTGGTTTCCCAGCATACCTTTCAACAGGAGTGAAGAAGACTTGTCTCTGTCATCGATAAAGGTGTTGCTTGTTCTCCTAATAGCAAGCTGATATGCTATGGCCCTCGATCAACAAGCAAGGTATGTTATAGGACCGTGACAAAACAAAACGTTACGGTCACTGATCATCGACCCAGCGGTCTTTGTGTCAAAACAAAACGTTACGGTCACTGATCATCGACCCAGCGGTCTTTGTGTCAAAACAAAACGTTACGGTCACTGATCATCGACCCAGCGGTCTTTGTGACAAAACAAAACGTTACGGTCACTGATCATCGACCCAGCGGTCTTTGTGTCAAAACAAAACGTTACGGTCACTGATCATCGACCCAGCGGTCTTTGTGTCAAAACAAAACGTTACGGTCACGGATCATCGACCCAGCGGTCTTTGTGTCAAAACAAAACGTTACGGTCACTGATCATCGACCCAGCGGTCTTTGTGTCAAAACAAAACGTTACGGTCACTGATCATCGACCCAGCGGTCTTTGTGTCAAAACAAAACGTTACGGTCACTGATCATCGACCCAGCGGTCTTTGTGTCAAAACAAAACGTTACGGTCACTGATCATCGACCCAGCGGTCTTTGTGTCAAAACAAAACGTTACGGTCACTGATCATCGACCGAGCGGTCTTTGTGTCAAAACAAAACGTTACGGTCACTGATCATCGACCCAGCGGTCTTTGTGTCAAAACAAAACGTTACGGTCACTGATCATCGACCCAGCGGTCTTTGTGTCAAAACAAAACG
>NC_090246.1:97285851-97310851 GCF_037325665.1 Littorina saxatilis
TCCCCTCCTCATCTTTCTCTGTCTCCTCCTCAATCAATCAATCAATATGAGGCTTATATCGCGCGTATTCCGTGGGTACAGTTCTAAGCGCAGGGATTTTTTTAAAAAATTTTTTATGCAATTTATATCGCGCACATATTCAAGGCGCAGGGATTTATTTATGCCGTGTGAGATGGAATTTTTTTTTTTACACAATACATCACGCATTCACATCGGCCAGCAGATCGCAGCCATTTCGGCGCATATCCTACTTTTCACGGCCTATTATTCCAAGTCACACGGGTATTTTGGTGGACATTTTTATCTATGCCTATACAATTTTGCCAGGAAAGACCCTTTTGTCAATCGTGGGATCTTTAACGTGCACACCCCAATGTAGTGTACACGAAGGGACCTCGGTTTTTCGTCTCATCCGAAAGACTAGTACTTGAACCCACCACCTAGGTTAGGAAAGGGGGGGGAGAAAATTGCTAACGCCCTGACCCAGGGTCGAACTCGCAACCTCTCGCTTCCGAGCGCAAGTGCGTTACCACTCGGCCACCCAGTCTAACTCCTCTTCTTTCTTCTTTCTATCTTTTTCTTCTTCAGCACAAAACCGAAAAGCATTAACGGAAGCCGAGGCAACAGATTTTTCGAAGAGACAGCAGTAAACAGACGGAAGCAGAACTTGTCGCCTGTAGCCCGGATGGAACAAATTGAATGAGGGCCTCGATGTCATTCTTGTTATGGCTGACACACTGTGGTGAGGCCGGGTTGGGTCAAGTGCAAGATTGGGAAGGAAAGGAAAGTGGAGTGTGTGGGAGTGGGACTGGGGGGTTGTTACTGGGTCATCGTAACCCAGGAAAAACGGATACGACAGTCAGGAAGAGTTTGGGTGTGCTTATTTGGACTGTTGATTTATTTCGCTGTCGTCCTATTATCTTGCTACATTCATCTCTTGTTGCTGCTCTGATTCATGCTTACCCTCTGTCCCTGTCTTGGGCTTTCCCTCCGGTCCCGTGAAGTCATATTGGTTGAACCGAGAGACGTTAGAAAACAACTTGGTCTGTCTCTCTCCATCTCCGTTTCCAATATCACCCTGTATGTCTCTCTCGGCTGTCGTCTCTGTCTGTGCGTCTGTGCGTCTGTCTGTCCGTCTGTCTGTCTGTCTCTCTCACACATATATATAACAGGAAAGAAAACCCGTCATAGTATACCACGTATGTCTTTCACTAAGCCAGGAGCGTTTCTGTTTAGGACACTCTGAAATCATATTTGACAGTGATGCAATTCATCACACTGATTCAAGCTATTCAACCAGGTCTTAAAAAAAAAAAAAAACAAGTCGCGTAAGGCGAAATTACTACATTTAGTCAAGCTGTGGAACTCACAGAATGAAACTGAACGTAGTCCGCCGCTAGTGCAAAAGGCAGTGAAAGTGACGAGCCTGTTTGGCGCGGTAGCGATTGCGCTGTGCTTCATAGCACGCCGCTTTACTGTACCTCTCTTCGTTTTAACTTTCTGAGCGTGTTTTTAATCCAAACATATCATATCTATATGTTTTTGGAATCAGGAACTGACAAGGAATAAGATGAAATAGGTTTTAAAACGATTTCGGAAATTTAATTTTGATCATAATTTTTATATTTTAATTTTCAGAGCTTGTTTTGAATCCAAATATAACATATGTATATGTTTTTGGAATCAGAAAATGACGAAGAATAAGATGAAATTGTTTTTGGATCGTTTAATAAAAAAATAATTTTAATTAGAAGTTTCCGATTTTTAATGACCAAACTCACTCATTAGTTTTTAAGCCACCAAGCTGAAATGCAATAGCAAACCCCGGGCTTCGTCGAAGATTGCTTTGCCAAAATTTCAATCAATTTGATTGAAAAACAAGTCGCGTAAGGCGAAAATACAATATTTAGTCAAGTAGCTGTCGAACTCACAGAATGAAACTGAACGCAATGCCATTTTTTAGCAAGACCGTATACTCGTAGCATCGTCAGTCCACAGCTCATGGCAAAGGCAGTGAAATTGACAAGAAGAGCGGGGTAGTAGTTGCGCTAAGAAGGATAGCACGCTTTTCTGTGCCTCTCTTTGTTTTAACTTTCTGAGCGTGTTTTTAATCCAAACATATCATATCTATATGTTTTTGGAATCAGGAACCGACAAGGAATAAGATGAAAGTGTTTTTAAATTGATTTGGACAATTTAATGTTGATAATAATTTTTATATATTTAATTTTCAGAGCTTGTTTTTAATCCGAATATAACATATTTATATGTTTTTGGAATCAGCAAATGATGGAGAATAAGATAAACGTAAATTTGGATCGTTTTATAAATTTTTATTTTTTTTTTACAATTTTCAGGTTTTTAATGACCAAAGTCATTAATTAATTTTTAAGCCACCAAGCTGAAATGCAATACCGAAGTCCGGGCTTCGTCGAAGATTACTTGACCAAAATTTCAACCAATTTGGTTGAAAAATGAAGGCGTGACAGTGCCGCCTCAACTTTCACGAAAAGCCGGATATGACGTCATCAAAGACATTTATCAAAAAAATGAAAAAAACCGTTCGGGGATTTCATACCCAGGAACTCTCATGTCAAATTTCATAAAGATCGGTCCAGTAGTTTAGTCTGAATCGCTCTACACACACACACACACACACACACACAGACACACAGACACACGCACATACACCACGACCCTCGTTTCGATTCCCCCTCGATGTTAAAATATTTAGTCAAAACTTGACTAAATATAATGAGGGTGTGACAGTGCCGCCTCAACTTTTACAAAAAGCCGGATATGACGTCATCAAAGGTATTTATCGAAAAAAAGAAAAAAACGTCCGGGGATATCATACCCAGGAACTCTCATGTCAAATTTCATAAAGATCGGCCCAGTAGTTTAGTCTGAATCGCTCTACACACACACACAGACAGACAGACAGACACACACACACACACATACACCACGACCCTCGTCTCGATTCCCCCCTCTATGTTAAAACATTTAGTCAAAACTTGACTAAATGTAAAAAGAATAAACACCCAGAAAATCTTCACGTTATACGACGTGTATCTTGGACTTATCCCCGTTCCAGTTTTCAGCATGGTGACCTTCTTTGCAGTGGTCACATTTGAAAGGATGAGAATTCAAATTCAATTCAAATTCTCGCATTTCAGCAATTCAAACTTTTCTCCTCAAAACCCCGGGAAAAAGGGACGCGACGACCTCTCAGACATTGAAGAGCTCTTCAACCTTAAATGAGCTCACATACACCGGCACCTCTCTGCATGCAAGTCCAGCATTTCTCACGGTGGTGCCGGAGGGGTTATTTACATTGTCTGGCACTATTGGCTGAGACATTAAACACAGTTATAGGCACTATATAGCCTTGTTGTTTCAGTCTGGGTGAGTTCTTTTCGTCTGCTTTTCTTCCTTTCTTTCTTTCTTCCTTTCTTTCTTTCCTTCTTTTCTTTCTCTCTTTCTTTACTTCTGTCCTTCTTTCTTTCTTTGTTTCTTTCTTTCTGTCTGTCCGTCTGTCTGTCTTTCTTTCTGTTTGATCCTGTTGATGTATTTTTGCTAATTCTTTTTTGTCCCCTTTTATTCCTACTCTCTTGCGACCTTAATATCCTTCTCTGTCTGTCTGTCTGTCTGTCTGTCTGTCTCTCCTCTCCTCTCCTCCTCCCTTTCCTCCTCTTCCTCCCCCTTCCTCTCTCTCTTACTGGCATTGATCAGCTCCTCGTCAAACGTTTCTATTTATATTGTGTAGAATGTTTCCTTGGGAAGAACACTTCTGTACCCGGTTGCATGGAGTGACACTGCACCGGATGACTCGCTCAGTGCGCAAAGTGCTATTTAGCGTCCGGGAATCTCCGATTGCATATCTGTGCACAGACTTCAGGATCAGGATCAGGATCGATACATTGCAGGAACCTTTTTAGGTTATCATCGCAACGGAAAGAGGAATCGGATAGATATCGTCAAATTTACAGAAGCAAAAAAAAGCAGAGCTCACGCGAAAATGGGTACTGTACCTAACAGCTGTTGGCCTCTCTTTATAGCTGATGTGTCCTTTTTGTATCGATCATACACTAACGTTGAGGTGTTCATTTGAAATTTGGAACCCATTGTTATTTTGTTAAGTTCGTGTAAAAGCCAATGCCAAATGCTGAAAACAAGCCCGGTTTTGTCGTTTTACGTTATCCAGGCTCCGTCTCCTTGGTTCCACTCACTTCTTGCTGGTTCCATCTCCCGAAGACCATGAAGGTTATGCGTGCAAATATCCCAAGAGTCGCACCTCCGCGTTAAACAATGCGGGTCATTATCGCCCGCCTGGGTGCTAAGCGACTGATTCGTCACTGTCTGTGTCAATCCGCGGCGGCCATCAAATGACCAATATTCCTTGCTGTTAGTGGAATATATACGTCTCTGTTAACACGCGACTGACACATTCAACGTAAGTGTGAAGTGTTAAAACACTTTTCCGAAGTTTTTCATCCTTCGTGACCTGCAGGACAAAAGATCTACAAGAGGTTTGCTGTATAAACGTAGCATATTTCAATCCACCTGTCCCAAGATAGGTCAGTTCATCCCGAAAGGATGTACAACTCCAACTGTCAGGTTTGTTGTCGTTGTTCCTTAGTTCACGGCGTGGCATATTATTCTATGTACATCGCACGTAACTTGTGACAAGCATCACAAAAAATCAGCACGTTGTATGCTATACAGCTGACGTGGGCAGCACACACAGTTAAAAAAAAAATTCTTACGGGGTTTATTACACCCCCGGTATAGGGGTGTGTATAGGATTCGCTCGATGTGTTTGTTTGTTTGTTTGGGTGTGTGTTTGTGTTCGCATATAGATCTCAAGAATGAACGGACCGATCGTCACCAAACTTGGTGAACAGGTTCTATACATTCCTGAGACGGTCCTTACAAAATTTGGGACCAGTCAAACACACGGTTAGGGAGTTATTGGTGGATTAAGATTCTACAAGGACTTATACAGGGACATATTAATGGTCAAAGGGAAATAACCTTCTCAGTTGGTGGCAATGAGAATGGTTATTTCCCTTTGACCAACGGGGGTGTTTTTCCTACCTCGGAGGAATTTCTTGTTTTCAATAGTTTTGCGGCAGTTCAGCCTTATAGTCAAAACTTGCATGAATCCAGTTAGACGAGAAATCAAAATCACGGAAGGTATCTCCAAACATTGCATCTTTCTCTGTATCTCATACAAGGAGCTCATGACAACGGCCAAGAAAAGGTACGCTTGACAAGATCGAGGGTTCCTGGTTATGCACCACTAACACACACTGACCAACTGATCGCCTGATGATGCGTGACTAGTGGTCATCAGGGTGCCATTTAGTGGCTCCGCTGGTCCACTAGGGGATATGTGGGGATTGATTACTGGACCTTACAGCCGTTAGACACTCTCTACAGATAATGTGTCTTCTTACGTCGTTAATGAACATTTTGTCCTTTCCGTGTGCGACATCTTGGTCGCTGTCCTGTCCACTTACATTGTGGCTAACAGTTTCGGCAAATCGGCGAAAACCACGGACTTGAGATGTCCTGTCGTGGTCCGCCACATGAGGTGGTTTTTTTTTTTTTTTTTTTCTTTTTTGCTTAACGCCCAGTCGACCACGAAGGGCCATATCAGGGCGGTGCTGCTTTGACATATAACGTGCGCCACACACAAGACAGAAGTCGCAGCACAGGCTTCATGTCTCACCCAGTCACATTATTCTGACACCGGACCAACCAGTCCTAGCACTAACCCCATAATGCCAGACGCCAGGCGGAGCAGCCACTAGATTGCCAATTTTAAAGTCTTAGGTATGACCCGGCCGGGGTTCGAACCCACGACCTCCCAATCACGGGGCGGACGCCTTACCACTAGGCCAACCGTGCCGGTCACATGAGGTGTATGTCTAGAATTCTTAATATTCTTCTTAAAGCTTGATATTAATTGGGCCAAGTCCACTTCGCGAAGTCTACTTCACGATCGCGATGCTCGCTGCACGAAGTTTTGGCACTGAGTTTTCGGCAAAATGACTTCACAAAGTCAACTTCGGGCTCAATGAAGCATAGCCTCAAGCCTGTCCTTAACTGGGAGAAGTCGACTCCGCGAAGCTGGCCGCACGAAGCTTTAGCACTGAGGTTTTGGTTGACTTCGGGATCAATTAAAGAAGGCCTCAAGGCTTAGAACGACAGAGAGCATTTTCTGCAGAGAACGGCCATGGAAACAGAAGGTGTCACAAAAAACTGAACTCATCACGAAAAGTAAATGCAAAAATCGACACTTATTCGAATTCCCGCCTGAGATGATTGTCGCACGTTTAATGCTCACCATTATTGTCTCATCTCTGTATTTCCTTGGACATTCCTCGCAAAACACGACTAAATATGTGGTGCAGAAGAAGAAGCAATTGCATGGTGTCCTTAAGGCCAACCCATTCTTCATTCCGTAGACTTGTCATGCGATGAAACGAAAACAATATTATATGAATGTTAAAAAAAATGTGGCAATGGTGATCTCTAGATCAGTCAACCGCGGACTTGTCATGCAATGTTATGTCTTCGGTAGACAAAATGAGCTGTGGGACTTTCCAACATTCACAGTATTTTGTGGGCATAATGTAAATATTCAGAAAATATGCCAATGGCCTTGAGATAAGAAAATATGTGACCCTCCACCACGGAATGAGTCGCATGTCACCTTTGCATGATTTTCATATTTTTACATTTTCCTAAAGAGTTTTTGTATGCTCTATCCAGTGGTGAAAACCGTTTTAGAAAAGAATGAAAACTGTTTGAGTTATAAGCCTGTGACTAAGGTGACCCTCACACTGTTGTTACCAGACACTCCCCGGACTTATTGACGGGCCGCCCGAGCGGCTCGTCTTATGGCGTCGGGTAAGTAGCTTGCAGGTGGAGAAATTTTTGTTCATGGGGGATTTCTGTGACGTATGTGAGGTGGTGACAGGAAGTCGCCGTTGGTCTCGGCAAAGAAACTACAATGCAAGTAGTAAGGAAGAGGTATGCCTCAGGCCTCATTTATTTGCGCAGCTGCGCAGCCGCGCAGCCGTATTTTGATAGAAGGTTATAGGTTAAGGTGCCTGTGTTTAAGTAGTGATAAGGAGATATTGCGCATAAACGGTTTATTGCGTTTTATATTTTGTCATGTGATTTCATGTGCCTGTACCTGTTGCTCGGTACTAATGACCACTCCAGCTGGGGTAATGACAGGATTACTGCCCCCCCGGCCTTTTTTTATTGGTGCTTAACGCGGCTGGGTTACTGAGCCGCCTCCTTTCTATTGACAGTAATTGACCCTCCCTCTGTGTTTGATTGCCGGCAGTGGGGTTCACGCACAAGGTTTTGATAGGGTATGTCATAGCCACATAGGTGTTATTTTGTTTTTGTTATTTTGTTGTTGATAGACTATGTAAGAGGTAGGGTTATATGTGTGGTGGGAATAAAATGTAAGTGCAAACACACACACACACACACACACACACACACACACACACACACACCTCCGATCACACACACACACACACACACACACACACACACACACACACACACACACACACATATGCGCACGTTTACACAAGTACTTCCAAACAAGAAGGTACTAAAAAGTCAGACGTAAAGAGTAGCAAAACACATAAAACTGCTCACGGTAGCCTTCAAGAATTATACAGACACATAGTTATTAACTTTTCAATATGATCATTTTATTATAAAAAGTGACAACAGTCTTTTGAGTATTAAAAACCAAAAAAAATTAACATTTTGCATACACATACATTAAAACAAAAAGCCAAAACATGATTGTCAATGATAATTTTTTTGGTATTCAACACCGTCTTGTTGTTTTACACTTGTCTACTTTAGATGTTTTTTTTAAAAAGCCAGGTCCTAGTTTGGTTGTTTGTCTTAAGGACTCCCATAACTTGATGTGGGGTGACTTTTGTATTTTACAATGTTGGGTTATAGTTACCGAGGTCGTTGAAGGTAGACATACCAACCGGTTCCTGGTAGCAGTTTTCAAACAGATGGCTGCTCTCCGAGTGTTTGACAGGTGTGTGAGGTAGTTCGTCTGTTGGTGTTTCTTCTTTTTGTTCTGGACTCTTCTGACACGTCTGGTGTTTTTTAACTTCTCTAGCTACAACTTCTGTTTGTGTTTTAAGTCGCTTCAACAGCCTTTCTCGGACTTTGCTCAGGTGAGTAAATTCTTCACTGTTCAAGGCCACCCCTCTTTGACTTGGTCGCACGCGTCTGTTTTTTTCTGTTTCCTTGGGTGATGTAGTGTCTGATGTGAATTTTCACAAGTTTTCGCTAAGTTCTGCCACTCGCAAAAATGTTTCGACCCAAAGGAAACATATCAGGTTCGGGTAGCGGTGAGCTAAACAGATACTCTTCCTCGTCAACCATCTCTTTTGTCGTTCTCAGCAACAACAACAACAACAACAAAAGTGTTAAACAACTTTTACTTCCAGGAGACTGTCTTTGTAGACTATAGTGTAGAGTAGGCGGTGTTGTCTTGTGGCTCGATCAGGGGATTTAGTAAAAAAATTAGACAACACCATCTTTATACATAACCTCCTTACACTATGACATCAGTTACTATTTTTACAACAACAGGTTTAGACTTGTTGCGTTAATACATCTCTGAAAAAGTGCTATGAGCTTATGGTCAGGGTTTTGGGGGTTAAAAATAGAAATGATGTCACGGAGCCTTGTACCCTGACTCTTTTTGATGATGAAATACATTGCAAGCAAAACACAAGTAGAACTTAACATCTCCTGTAATACCTGTTCGTTGGTTTTTATAACACAATCCAATAACGCAACAACAACTAAAAAAAAAACTTCAATGTCTTTGTGATTCGGTTTTAAAACAAAACTATCAAAATATTCAATATTCCCCTGACCAGCATAATACACACCAACCCAATGAGACCCAACCTTATGTGCTGGGTCTGTGTTTATGACGTAAGACGAGGGGTGAAGTAAATTTATCTCAGAAGGAAGTTGGTCTCTGGTGTAAACACCCATAAACGGCCGTCTTGCCACGGGGTGTCTTAACAGTAGGCGAGAGATCTCTAGTCCATTCATGATGTAAAATCAGTGATAACCTGCCTACTCCGATCATTTTCTAGCAACGAGGCCATTTCTGCATACACAATAACGTGAACAGGCTCTACCAGGGGTGCACTAAACTTTTAGTTCCAGACGCAAACTCCCACAGTAGTATTCATAGACAATTCTGTTACCGGCGTCACCAACACCCACTCCTGTTCCTGCGGTCAAACTAAAGAAACTTCCCACATACTGTCTGTTTTCAAAAGTCTGGTGTTAGTGGTTTTGCAGGGGCTTGTTTTCCATCAACATAGAGGCAGAGAAAATTCAAGTTGTGGGTTTTAAAAGTTGAATGTTTTTTTTGTGTAGCTACCGTTAAACGCAGCGCTCTCTACTAGTCCTACTACAACGCGTGTTGGTGGCTGCCTGAGAAACAAATTGTCTAAAACAGCACTATGGTTTCCACGCGGGATCCCGTAAGATTTCATAACTACTCTTTTTAGAGGGTATTTGGCTGTGGACCTCTCCAGGGCTTTTGCGTGAACAAGACTTACAGCTGGATTTAGTTTTGCTTTTCTGACAAACAAAGAGGCGTGTGTAACCACCGTTAGGTAAGCAGGGTTAATCCGTTGCTCATCACATTAAAACTTTGTCAATACGATACATTTCTTTCTCTCCTACGTTTTGTAGTTCTTCTTTGTAAAAAAAACTACCTTGTAGTTATTCTGCGTTAGCGTCTTTCAGCTTATCGGTCACTGGAGTTGTTTTCAACACACTGCTAACTGTAAATAATTCTTCTGTTCACGCAGGTAAATAACCTTTTTTAAAGAGTCGCCGTGTTTTACTTAGTCTCACACGATCATCAACCTGTAGCCTACCTTTGGGTGTTTTTCTTTGGGGGTTGTCCGTACAAAACTTACCAAACTGTTTCTTTGTTAGCGAGGCAAACTTTAACAGGTGTTGGTTTTATACTTCTGTGAAACGAATGGTTATACGCGTGTACCAGGTGTTGTAATTCTTCTACAAATCTTACACGATTAGTGTGTGTAAAAAAGCGCCACATTTTCTCTTTTAAGAGGAACCCTTGTTCTGATTTCCCCCTGATCTGTTCCATGAGTGACTTGTCTTTCTTTCATGCATCAGTCAATAACCACTCTGTTTTTCAACGACCACGCCTGATCAACTCAAACCAGGACTTTCTTTCTTTTCTCGGTGAAATCAGTGACCATGACATTCTAGAAGGCGTGAGCAGCCTCTAACCTAACATTCTGTATGACTGCCTGTGGTACAATTCGTGTTCGGTGTAAATGTACCTTCGTCGCGATATAACCTTCGTGGTTGAAAACGACGTTAAACACCATTTGTTGTTGTAAATGTACCTGCGGTGTTTATAACACCTACATAAAACCAACAGGTAGCTATCTGAGTCTAGTTGTTAAAGCTTTTTTATATTTTTGTACAGCAGCTCTCATCTCTCCCGCCTCACCAGTCGAGCTAACTCCTCCACCCACCCCACATCATTTGTCTAGCACTAATCTAAGCATTAAACCCTAATCAACCCTCCGGGTAGGCAAACCACCTCCTATTAAACTTCTCTAACTGCTGGCCACCTCTGGTGGTTTTATCGGCGAGGGGGCTCCGCAAAGAGTAGGGGTACCATTTTTATCGCCTTATCCTGACACCTCTGATAGTTATTAGCGCCATAAAAGAGAGAGGGCTCCACCAACCCCAGAGAAACCCATTTAATTGCACTAGACAGCAGTGTACGGCATCTAGATAAAACAGCGAACCTTCGTAACTAACCCACTGACTAGTGTTGGTGTTGTTGTTGTTATAATGACTGTTTTATTTTTTATTTATTTTTTTTTCTTCGTTGTTGATAGGCTATGTAAGAGGTAGGGTTATATGTGTGGTGAAAAGAAAATGTAAGTGCAAACACACACACACACACACACACACACACACACACACACACACACACACACACACACACACACACACACACACACACACACACACACACACACATATACGGACACACACACACACACACACACACAGAAGCTCTTGGTATCAGTTGTTGGCTCTTCTAAGACGTTAGTATCAACAGTCGTAGCTTCAGCAGACAAGACAGCCTCACACATAACTACTCTGAATACTGTCTAAGGCTATCAGCTGAGAGCCATGTGTCAAATGACGTTGGATACCCAAATCAAGGCACTAAAGACTCTTTTTTTTCCTCCCTTACCAAGTCGTTCTTTTAGTACTTTGTCAATACGATACATTTCTTTTCTCTCCTACTTTTTGTAGTTCTTCTTTGTAAAAAATACCTTGTAGTTCTTCTGCGTGAGCGTCTTTCAGCTTATAGGTCACTGGAATTGTTTTCAACACACTGCTAACTGTAAATAATTCTTCTGTTCACGCAGGCAAATAACCTTTTTTAAAGAGTCACCGTGTTTTACTTAGTCTCACACGATCACCAACCTGTAGCCTACCTTTGGGTGTTTTCTTTTGGAGTTGTCCGTACAAAACTTACCAAACTGTTTCTTTGTTAGCGAGGCAAACTTTAACAGGTGCTGTTTTATACTTCTGTGAAACGAATGTGTACGCGTTATACGCGTGTACCAGGTGTTGTAATTCTTCTACATATCTTACACGATTAGTGTGTGTAAAAAAGCGCCACATTTTCTCTTTTAAGGTGCGCTCCAATAACTTGACGTGGGGCGACTTTCGTATTTTAACAATGTTGGGTTATAGTAACCGAGGTCGTTGAAGGTAGACATACCAGCCGGTTCCTGGTAGCAGTTTTCAAACAGATTGCTGCTCTCCGAGTATTTGACAGGTGTGTGAGGTAGTTCGTCTGCTGGTGTTTCTTCTTTTTGTTCTGGACTCTTCTGACACGTCTGGTGGTTTTTTTTAAACTTCTCTAGCTACAACTTCTGTTTGTGTTTTAAGTCGCTTCAACAGCCTTTCTCGGACTTTTGATCAGGCGAGTAAATTCTTTACTGGCCAAGACCACCCCTCTTTGACTTGGTCGCACGCGTCTGTTTTTTCTGTTTCCTTGGGTGGTGTAATGGCTGATGTGGATTTTCACAAGTTTTCACCACGTTCTGACACTCGCGAAAATGGTTCGTCCCACAGGAAACATATCAGGTTCGGGTAGCGGTGAGCTAAACAGAGGCTCTTCCTCGTCAAACATCTCTTTTGTCGTTCTCAACAACAACAACAACAAAAGTGTTAAACAACTTTTACTTCTAGGAGACTGTCTTTGTAGACTGTAGTGTAGAGTAGGTGGTGTTGTCTTGTGGCTCGCTCAGGGGATTTAGTAAAAAAAAAATTAGACAACACCATCTTTATACATAACCTCCTTACACTATGACATCAGTTACTATTTTTTACAACAACAGCTTTAGACTTGTTGCGTTAACGCATCTTTGACAAAAGTGCTATGAGCTTACGGTCATTTACACCAGGGTTTTGGGGGTTAAAAATAGAAATGATGTCACGGAGCCTTGTACCTTGACTCTTTTTGATGATGAAATACATTGCAAACAAACCACAAGTAGAACTTAACATCCCCTGTAATACCTGTTCGTTGGTTTTAGAACACAAACCAATGACGCATAAAAAAAACAAATAAAAAAACACCTTCAATGTCTTTGTGATTCGGTTTAAAACCAAAACTATCAAAATATTCAATATTCCCCTGACCATCATAATACACACCAACCCAATGAGACCCAACCTTATGTGCTGGGTCTGTGTTTATGACGTAAGACGAGGGGTGAAGTAAATTTATCTCAGAAGGAAGTTGGTCTCTGGTGTAAACACCCATAAACGGCCGTCTTGCCAAGGGGTGTCTTAACAGTAGGCGAGAGATCTCTAGACCATTCATGATGTAAAATCAGTGATAACCTGCCTACTCCGATCAATTTCTAGCAACGAGTCCATTTCTGCATACACAATAACGTGAACAGGCTCTGTCAGGGGTGCACTAAACTTTAGTTCCAGACGCAAACTCCCACAGCGCATCAGCTCAATCTGATCTCCACCCAACATTGACGGTGACAGGTCAAATACATACAGCGTATAGCCTCCGGGGTAGTCTTCATAGACAATTCTGTTACCGACGTCACCAACACCCACCCCTGTTCCTGTGGTCAAACTAAAGAAGCTTCCCACATACTGTCTGTTTTCAAAGTCTGGTGTTAGTGGTTTTGCAGGGACTTGTTTTCCATCAACATAGAGGCAGAGAAAATTCAAGTTGTGGGTTTTAAAAGTTGAAAGGCTTTTTGGTGTAGCTACCGTTAAACGCAGCGCTTTCTCCCAGTCCTACTACAACGCGTCTTGGTAGCTACCTGAGAAACAAGTTGTCTAAAACAGCACTAAGGTTTCCACGCGGGATCCCGTAAGATTTCATAACTACTCTTTTTAGAGGGTATTTGGCTGTGGAGCTCTCTAGGGTTTTTGTGTGAGCAAGACTTACAGCTGGATTTAGTTTTGATTTTCTGACAAACAAAGAGGTGTGTAATCACCGTTAGGTAAGCAGGGTTTAGTCCGTGGGTCATCACATTAAAACTTTGTCAATACAATACATTTCTTTCTCTCCTACTTTTTGTAGTTCTTCTTTGTAAAAAAAAAAACTACCTTGTAGTTCTTCTGCGTGAGCGTCTTTCAGCTTATCGGTCACTGGAGTTGTTTTCAACTCACTGCTAACTGTAAATAATTCTTCTGACCACGCAGGTAAATAACCTTTTTTAAAGAGTCACCGTGTTTTACTTAGTCTCACACGATCACCAACCTGTAGCCTACCTTTGGGTGTTTTCTTTTGGGGTTGTCCGTACAAAACTTACCAAACTGTTTCTTTATTAGCGAGGCAAACTTTAACAGGTGCTGTTTTATACTTCTGTGAAACGAATGGTTATAGGCGTGTACCAGGTGTTGTAATTCTTCTACATATCTTACACGATTAGTGTGTGTAAAAAAGCGACACATTTTCTCTTTTTAAGGGGCGCTCCCATAACTTGACGTGGGGCGACTTTCGTATTTAACAATGTTGGGTTATAGTAACCGAGGTCGTTGAAGGTAGACACACCAGCCGGTTCCTGATAGCAGTTTTGAAACAGATTGCTGCTCTCCGAGTATTTGACAGGTGTGTGAGGTAGTTCGTCTGCTGGTGTTTCTTCTTTTTGTTCTGGACTCTTCTGACACGTCTGGTGGTTTTTTTTTAACTTCTATAGCTACAACTTCTGTTTGTGTTTTAAGTCGCTTCCACAGTCTTTCTCGGACTTTGATCAGGCGAGTAAATTCTTTACTGGCCAAGACCACCCCTCTTTGACTTGGTCGCACGCGTCTGTTCTTTCTGTTTCCTTGGTGAAAACCAAGGAAACATATCAGGTTCGGATAGCGGTGAGCTAAACAGAGGCTCTTTCTCGTCAAACATCTCTTTTGTCGTTCTCAGCAACAACAACAACAAAAGTGTTAAACAACTTTTACCTCTAGGAGACTGTCTTTGTAGACTGTAGTGTAGAGTAGGCGGTGTTGTCTTGTGGCTCGATCAGGGAATTTAGTAAAAAAAATTAGCCAACACCATCTTTATATATAACCTCCTTACACTATGACATCAGTTACTATTTTTTACAACAACAGCTTTAGACTTGTTGCGTTAACGCATCTCTAAAAAAGTGCTATGAACTTACGGTCATTTACAACAGGGTTTTGGGGGTTAAAAAATAGAAATTATGTCACGGAGCCTTGTACCTTGACTCTTTTTGATGATGAAATACATTGCAAACAAACCACAAGTAGAACTTAACATCCCCTGTAATACCTGTTCGTTGGTTTTAGAACACAAACCAATGACGCATAAAAAACAAACACCTTCAATGTCTTTGTGATTCGGTTTAAAACCAAAACTATCAAAATATTCAATATTCCCCTGACCATCATAATACACACCAACCCAATGAGACCCAACCTTATGTGCTGGGTCTGTGTTTATGACGTAAGACGAGGGGTGAAGTAAATTTATCTCAGAAGGAAGTTGGTCTCTGGTGTAAACACCCATAAACGGCCGTCTTGCCACGGGGTGTCTTAACAGTAGGCGAGAGATCTCTAGTCCATTCATGATGTAAAATCAGTGATAACCTGCCTACTCCGATCATTTTCTAGCAACGAGGCCATTTCTGCATACACAATAACGTGAACAGGCTCTACCAGGGGTGCACTAAACTTTTAGTTCCAGACGCAAACTCCCACAGTAGTATTCATAGACAATTCTGTTACCGGCGTCACCAACACCCACTCCTGTTCCTGCGGTCAAACTAAAGAAACTTCCCACATACTGTCTGTTTTCAAAAGTCTGGTGTTAGTGGTTTTGCAGGGGCTTGTTTTCCATCAACATAGAGGCAGAGAAAATTCAAGTTGTGGGTTTTAAAAGTTGAATGTTTTTTTTTTTGTGTAGCTACCGTTAAACGCAGCGCTCTCTACTAGTCCTACTACAACGCGTGTTGGTGGCTGCCTGAGAAACAAATTGTCTAAAACAGCACTATGGTTTCCACGCGGGATCCCGTAAGATTTCATAACTACTCTTTTTAGAGGGTATTTGGCTGTGGACCTCTCCAGGGCTTTTGCGTGAACAAGACTTACAGCTGGATTTAGTTTTGCTTTTCTGACAAACAAAGAGGCGTGTGTAACCACCGTTAGGTAAGCAGGGTTAATCCGTTGCTCATCACATTAAAACTTTGTCAATACGATACATTTCTTTCTCTCCTACGTTTTGTAGTTCTTCTTTGTAAAAAAACCTACCTTGTAGTTATTCTGCGTTAGCGTCTTTCAGCTTATCGGTCACTGGAGTTGTTTTCAACACACTGCTAACTGTAAATAATTCTTCTGTTCACGCAGGTAAATAACCTTTTTTAAAGAGTCGCCGTGTTTTACTTAGTCTCACACGATCATCAACCTGTAGCCTACCTTTGGGTGTTTTTCTTTGGGGGTTGTCCGTACAAAACTTACCAAACTGTTTCTTTGTTAGCGAGGCAAACTTTAGCAGGTGTTGGTTTTATACTTCTGTGAAACGAATGGTTATACGCGTGTACCAGGTGTTGTAATTCTTCTACAAATCTTACACGATTAGTGTGTGTAAAAAAGCGCCACATTTTCTCTTTTAAGAGGAACCCTTGTTCTGATTTCCCCCTGATCTGTTCCATGAGTGACTTGTCTTTCTTTCATGCATCAGTCAATAACCACTCTGTTTTTCAACGACCACGCCTGATCAACTCAAACCAGGACTTTCTTTCTTTTCTCGGTGAAATCAGTGACCATGACATTCTAGAACAAGTTAGACTCGAACGCCCAAACTCTCGGTATTCTGTTCACACCATCATGTCTTCCAGTTTCTATGTCACGCCTTTGTCTGACTTTCCTATCGGATGAGTCTGTGGTAGTCTACCTAACTACATCACAAACACACAGTTCTTGCACAAGTTACAAAAAGACGAGCATCATCATTTTCCTTATACTGACGGTCTGTGTCTCTTTCGCTGTCTTGCTTTGCACAAAGGACCCTTGCCTCATTCTTTGCAAAAACAAAAACCTTGTTCAAACAGTGGACCGGACATTCCCACCAGTTTGTCAAATTAAACAGAGACACACCTACTACAATATAAATTAGAAAAATCTGATCAACAAAACAAAACAACAAAAAAAATAAAAAAATAAAAAAATGTTTTACAAAAATACAATCTCACTACGAGGGGCGCGATAACCAAAAACACACCACAAGCAAGAGAATCTCTTGGTATCAGTAGTTGTCTCTTCTAATACGTTAGTAGCAACAGTTGTATCTTCAGCAGACAAGGCGTCCTCAGCCATAACTACTCTGAATACTGTCTAAGACTATCAGCTGAGATCCATGTGTCAAATGACGTTGGGTTTTGTGAACAAGAAACAATTAACAATTAAGTGGCTCTATCCCATTTCCCCCCCATTCCCTGTCGCGATATAACCTTGAACGTTTGAAAACGACGTTAAACACCAAAGAAAGAAAGAAAGAAAATGACGTTGGGTACCCAAACCAATGCACTAAATACTCTTTTTTTCCTCCCTTACCAAGTCGTTCTTTTAGTACTTTGTCAATACGATACATTTCTTTTTCTCCTACTTTTTGTAGTTCTTCTTTGTAAAAAAACAAACTACCTTGTAGTTCTTCTGCGTGAGCGTCTTTCAGCTTATAGGTCACTGGAGTTGTTTTCAACACATTGCTAACTGTAAATAATTTTTCTGTTCACGCAGGTAAATAATCTTTTTTAAAGAGTCGTCGTGTTTTACTTAGTCTCACACGATCACCAACCTGTAGCCTACCTTTGGGTGTTTTCATTGGGGGGTTGTTCGTACAAAACTTACGTTTGTTCTGTTTCTTTGTTAGCGAGACAAACTTTAACAGGTGCTGTTTTTATACTTCTGTGAAACGAATGGTTATACGCGTGTACCAGGTGTTGTAATTCTTCTATATATCTTACACGATTAGTGTGTGTAAAAAAGCGCCACATTTTCTCTTTTAAGAGGAACCCTTGTTCTGATTTCCCTGATTGGTACGAGTCGCTTCTTGATCTGTTCCATGAGCAAAACAAACGCTTCAAAATCAATTTTTCTCACTCCTTTCTTCTCAAAAACAAAGAGTTGGGTGACTTGTCTTTCTTTCATGCCTCAGTCAATAACCACTCTGTCTTACAACGACCACGCCCGACTCTTTCTTTTCTCGGTGAAATCAGTGATCATGACATTCTAGAACAAGTTAGACTCGAACGCTCAAACTCTCGGTATTTTGTTCACAACATCATGTCTTCCAGTTTTTATGTCACGCCTTTGTCTGACTTTCCTATCGAACAGAGGGAAAAAAGAAGACCCCTAAAAGACCTCCTTTCAAGTTTGTTGTTAAACGTAACAATCAATATATGTGTCTTTGTACAGACAAACTTCGGTTTCTCGACATCAACAATTTTCTTGCGTCAGGTTTTAGTTATTCCAAGTACCTCTAGGCGTTCGGTGTCGAAGAGGAAAAGGGTTTTTTCTGCTATGAATACGTCACTAGTCTAAGTACACTAGACGAAAGAGAACTCCCACCCCATGCAGCTTTTTTTAGTAAGCTCAAAAACTCAAATATTTTTGATACAGAGTACGCTTTTTGTCAGCGTGTGTGGACTGAAAACAAAATGACGACTTTGAAGGCTTTTTTTTGGTGTGGTACAACAACCTAGACACAGTACCGTTTCTGGTTGCTTTGCAGCATCAGATTAGTATGTACGCTAGTCTGCGAGTTGATTTGCTGAAAGACGGTATTATTTCTGTCCCCAGGTGTGACACTGAAGTGTCTGTTTGACACGTTGTCTTCAGATACCTACTTTTCACTTTTTAACGAAAAACAAAAAGACGTTCAAGCACTTTTGCGAAAGAACATTGTCGAGGGTCCGTCTATTGTCTTTCACAGATACCACGAAAAAGACAAAACACACATTCGTGGTAATCAGGACAAACCGGTACAGGCTGTTCAGGGATTTGATGCGCTGTATTTAGCTGCACTCATGCAAGACATGCCCACAGAGCAACCTGTCATTCGTAGAAAAGAAAACGCTTTTAAAGCGGAAAAAAAACAGATCCCTACGGTCAGCTAGCTCGGGAATGGTTGGAGTGGGTTATGGATTCAATCGGGTTGATATAGTGTGATATTTATGTACCTGATCATCTAAAAGAACATTTCAGTGAAATGCAGCCTATTTTCAAAAATGAGTCTGTCAGCTGAGAACAGATCGGGGATTTTATGAAAGACTACGCTGAAAAAACACAAGCTTTTATCCCAACCACGCCGTACACTTGTAGGGAGTTACCACGGTGAACAAATTCTGCTAGCTACACCCCTCTTGTTTTGGTACGTGCAACACGGGTTGATTGTTAAAACATCACGCTGATCATAGAGTATCAACCCAAAACCTGTTTCCGTCAGTTTGGTGACAGCGTTTCAAACGCAAGACGAGCAGGAGACCAAGACTCATCAAAAACAAGAGGCGAAGCCATCAAGGCTCACGTAAGAAATCGACAAACAGTAACACAAACTCAATCACTCCGTCACACACACACACACACACACACACACACACACACACACACACACACACACACACACACACACACACACACACAGAAAGAGCATAGGTGAAACTGTGCAAGAAAGCGAGACACTAGATCTAGATCTGTCTGTCTGCATGTAGCCTACTTACAAGGACACGACTGCCAACTAGTCTCGGCGCGCTCAAAATAATAATGACCGAGACTGTCAGTACTTCCTTCGCGTGACGTCTAACCCTCTTACGTCATAATGTGACGTCAATGTAATGTGACGTCTTCAAATGTTAGAGTTTCTACCACAGACATACACACGCACAGACGCACGCACGCACGCACGCACGCACAGACAGACAAAGTTACGATCGCATAGGCTACACTTACGTGAGCCAACTATCTTAGCTGAAACTTTCAAACTGCTCGGTAACTCAGCCTACGGGAAAACCTTAACTAACGTGGCCAACCATCGTGATATTCATTACGTTTTGTCTGACGAGGCCTCAAAACTGATCAACAACGGTCGTTTTCAAAAACTAACAGAAGTAACAGATTCTGTCACTGAAGTAGAGATGACTAAAAAAAAAATCAACTGGTCACTGCCCTCTCAGATTGGTTACTTTGTTTACCAGTACGCTAAACTACGCATGTTGGAGTTTCATTTTGATTTTCTAGATAAGTTTGTGTCCAGAGCCGACTACCAGCTTTTGGAAATGGATACAGATTCTCTATACATGGCGCTTAGCGCTTCAACGTTAGAAGAGGTGGTTCGTCCTGAACTGCGAGAGCAGTTTTACCAAGTGTATAACCAATGGTTCCCCGCACAAGCCTGTGACCAACCAACATGTTCTAGCATGTGAGGTCTTGTGTCTCTGTGGACAACCAATACTCAGACGTGATCAGTCTCTAACCTAACATTATGTATGACTGACTGTAGAACAACTCGTGTTCGGTGTAAAATGTACTTGCGATGTTTATAACACCTACATAAAACCAACAGGTAGCTATCTGAGTCTAGTTGTTAAAGCTTTTTATATTTTTGTAAATCAGCTCTCATCTCTCCCGCCTCACCAGTCGAGCTAACTCCTCCACCCACCCCACACCATTTGTCTAGCACTAATCTAAGCATTAAACCCTAATCAACCCTCGGGGTAGGCAAACCACCTCCTATTAAACTTCTCTAACTGCTGGCCACCTCTGGTGGTTTTATCGGCGAGGGGGCTCCGCAAAGAGTAGGGGTACCATTTTTATCGCCTTATCCTGACACCTCTGATAGTTATTAGCGTCATAAAAGAGAGTGCTCCGCGAAGCGCGGATAGTAATCCTGTCATTACCCCAGCTGGAGTGGTCATTAGTACCGAGCAACAGGTACAGGCACATGAAATCACATGACAAAATATAAAACGCAATAAACCGTTTATGCGCAATATCTCCTTATCACTACTTAAACACAGGCACCTTAACCTATAACCTTCTATCAAAATACGGCTGCGCGGCTGCGCAGCTGCGCAAATAAATGAGGCCTGAGGCATACCTCTCCCTACTACAATGCAGTGTGTGGTCTCGGTGAGACTGAAAGACAGAGAGCGACAGATACACACAGTGATTCAAGGCGCCCAACTCTAGTAAAGTTATCGTAGCACGTCCGTCTATGGCCAAAGTGATCCGGGTTCGATTCCCGGCATGGGCGGTCTATTTTTTTTTAAATTCTTGTTTACTATTGTTTATTATGAACGTTTTAATGTTTTATTTTACTCTAATAATTTTTTTAATTGTGTAAAATAAATAAATAATTTTTTTTTTTTTAATCCAAGTGATCCGGGTGGAAAGCGATTCGTCTATGGCCAAAGTGATCCGGGTTCGATTCCCGGCATGGGCGGTCTATTTTTTGGGGTTTTTTTGTTTTAAAATTCTTGTTTACTATTGTTTATTATGAACGTGTTAATGTTTTATTTTACTCTAATAATTTTTTTAATTGTGTAAAATAAACAATTTTTTTTTTAAATCCACGTGCACAAGACAAAAACTTTCATACTGGGGGAGCGAGCCAGTCTGAAGAGTACTCGGGTCCAGCGCCAGCGTTTTTTATAAGAACTTGGAGTGATTGCGAATTTGCGCGTTTCTCGTGAGTGCTTTCGAAGTTTTGTAATTTGATTTCCCCAGCGAGTGTTCTTTGGAAGGCAGTAGACTGTGATTGCTGGTGCATGTTTTTATTTTTGTTTTTCGTTCTTTGTTTCCGTTTGTAGTCTGTGGTCAAATACCTCACAATGTGCTCAAACAAATCACAGGCACAGGAAATGAACAAGAAGAAGTGTGTCACAAGAATTTGAATTCTAACAAAAACATGTGTATGAGTTCATAGACTACCACTGTCGAACCCTTCACTGTACAATGTAAATGAGTACAAAATATAGTCGTCAGTTTGGGAGACATTGTAGAGCACAGGTGAACTTTATCACAAACGGACAACACAAAAAGTACTTTCATTTCAAACTTGAAAGTTTGTTGTCTATTTTTACCAGGGTTTTTCAAACAAACAATAACATGTGTATTTTTTGTGTGAAAAAATTCATCTATTTTAACATTGTTGTACTTAAAATTTTAACATCTGCTAACAATTTGCGTATGAATATTTTTTATTCCTGCACTAGAAGGGAAGAAATCAACCTGTGGAAGACGTGCTGTGGTTTGTCTCCCTTCCTTCGAAACCGAAACCGAAACCGTCTGTTACGCTTACAGGGCCTCATAGATATCAGAGTCAACTCTCTCTCCACCCCCCCCCCCCCCCCCCCGCCCCCGACACCTCCACGCATTCAGCGTAACGGCTTGTACGGCGTGTTACTTCAACATAATATGATGATAATAATAATAATAATAATAACTTCAACAAGTATTTTTGGGAACAAAATTAACCTTAACAAGGCCTCAACACAACAGCGCTTCCTGGAATTGCATGGCTGTTACCGGGAAATGTACTGGGTCAAAGGTCCGCCTGACTCGAAAATTTACTGGGGAAAAGACAGTGACTGCAAAAAATCGTGTACTGCATGATTGGTACAATGGCCAACACAAATGTTGTCGGATCAAGTCTACTTCCATTCTTTAGATGGTATATGTTTTTTCAAAGAAATAGTCTTTTACATTGACTACTGCCTTCCCAGGAAACCTGGCCACATCCTCAACAAAGTCAGCCAGAGCTTCGTTTAAGTGTGACAATGGGTCATATATTGGTGCTACATTACTAGCATTCAAATGTGTATTCATGGCAACAGCATTTTGCCATTTACAACAGTTTCACTAACACTGTATTCTTTCTTGCTTTATTATTTTGTGACTCAGTGATAATTTTAAATAAAGTTATTTGCATCATACACTTTGATTTCATTCATTTCTATTTATAGCTACTTTTACTACTTTCCCTTCTACACTGTGACATGCCACTGTATGACGCTCATTCAGACCAAAAACAATACCATTCCTACCTGTTGCAACGTCTATCGCTCGCTCTGTCTTTTGGTTCCTTGGTTGATCGATCGGTTTCTTGGTGGAAAACATATTTCTGTCACCAATACCAGTATTATTGCATCACTTCCATAAAGGTAGAGTAGCCTTCTTCCTTTCTGTTAAGCCAATAGGTCTTATTCATCATTGAGCTCTTATTCATAATTGCATTACTTTCACAACAATCTTCTTCCTTGATATTGCGATAGTTGTTATCTCCCATTTATGTACAAACGACGAAAAGACAATTTAACAGGACACATCAACATTATTATTTTGTTTACCTGTCGCTCGCTCTGTCTTTTGGTTCCTTGGTTGATCGATCGGTTTCTTGGTGCAAAACATATTTCTGTCACCAATACCAGTATTATTGCATCACTTCCATAAAGGTAGAGTAGCCTTCTTCCTTTCTGTTAAGCCAATAGGTCTTATTCATTATTGAGCTCTTATTCATTATTGCATTACTTTCACAACAATCTTCTTCCTTGATATTGCGATAGTTGTTATCTCCCATTTATGTACAAACGCCGAAAAGACAATTTAACAGGACACATCAACACTATTATTTTGTTTACCTGTACCAACACGTGTACAACTTCCTGTTTCTTTGATATTGTTAATGTTTCGGCCCGTGTTGATCCTGGGATCAACTGAATTTCTTGTAATTATTAAGCCTAGCGCAGAACCGCGCGAGGTGACATGCGACTCATTTCTTGGTGGAGGGTCACATAATGTCAAGGGCCTTTGATTTTTTTTTAATGTTTGGAGTTTTATTATTGTAGACCTTTATTGTTATACATTATTTTTTTTTAAATTTTTGTGCCCATCCCTTCAGCTCGTCTCCACTCTACAACCCCCTTCCCTCCTCCAGTCCATTCCCTTCGTCTGACTTTGAGATGAATGTTGTTTGTTAATGAGACACCGCTGTGTTTCTGTCTTATGTTCCTATAGCGATGAAAGGTCACACTGTCATAAATGTATTATTAATGTTTCAAGAAAATATTGTACATGAACATCTCGTAGCTCATCCTGACCTCAGGTCAAAATGAGTTCGGCTCATTCTCTCCCTGACAGGATGCCTTGAGTTTCCTTGTCTGGCAAGGAAACCGAATTTTTTTTAACATATTTAGAGCTTTTTGTAATGTGTTATGGATATAAGCAGATTCGCGATCGTCGATAATGATTTTTCATGGTGTTGTGTAATTTTTAAATTACAAAGTAATTGATTTGTAAGACATTTTCAAGGGAGCTATTTTTTCGCGGCTGTATTTACTGTGCAAACCATTTCTAAATATGGCAAAAGTGTCACGTGATAATCAACCGTTTGGTTTCGGCGTTCGCTGAAGCAGCCTTTTTTTTCCTGTAGTGATGCAACCATATATTACGGTCTCCTTCCGGCAGCAGTCCCAAAATGTCGACTTGTTTTGACCTTAGAACGATGTATTTATCCTAACTATGAAGAACAGAACGGAGATCACCGTCGAAGTCGGCCAATCTGCAATTATTTTCGTCTCGCGAACACGGCTCGCAAACAACATAATTATGGGATAACTTGTTTTGATAGATTCGCGCAGGAGTTTCGCGTCCGGTCAGAGAGGTATACTGGCAATAGCCGTTGAGCGATGTAATCAGAATGCTCGTAGCTATGGAAAACAGAAGCTTTGTATGTGCTCATATTCCGACATGTTCTATATATGATATGTCTCAAAACAGATACGGTATCTGCAGAAAAAAGTGTTGGCAATGGCAACATCCTTCTTTTGATAATATTAAATTAACACAACATCTAGCATTTGAGTTTTTGCTTCTGCATGTGTTTGTAAATGAAGTAATGAAAACCGCTTGCGTAAGAAAAATTGCGCTGCAAAACATGACCTGAATAAAATTGTAAAACAAAAACAAACCAATCAACAATTCTTCATGGTATTGTCTTTAGTATAGCCTTTTGCATGGAGTGTGGACAAAAAAAGCCCAAAAAAACCCAACCCAACCCCATTCGCCCTTCTCCTTTCCAGTAGCTCGTAGATATTGCATTAACTGTCACAACATATTATTGTCTTCAGCCATTTACAACTCTCGGGGTGTTTCTTTTTGCTTCCGGCGCCTGTAATTCCAGCTTTCCTCCCTTTCTGTAACTTTTCCCCCATTCATCATTTCATGTACTTTTCTATCTTTCTTTCATTCTCCATCCTGCTTCCACCTACAATTTGAGGACGACGTGCCTCTTGGCAAAACGCCAGAACGAAAAACACTTCAAGTTCAGAATAAAGATGCGGAATTCCTTTTG
>NC_090246.1:97315851-97340851 GCF_037325665.1 Littorina saxatilis
GTTAAGATTGTGTTACAGGATAGTGTCTGTCTTTGCGCGCATACATTGAAGCTGTTAAGAAACAGTACTAGTGCTTTACTGTTTGCCTTTATTTGTCAAAATGTTATACTTTATTGTCCCATTGCTGGGAAATTCGGATCGCTTTGCTTCTTCCGAGTGGACAGATGGCACCAACAAGAGAACGCGCTATTCAGGTGTGTGCGTGTTTATGTACAATCGGCCACCTGCACTTCTGGCACAATGACCGAGGTATTTCACGTGTTGCGGCTGTGACACGGAGGTTGGACATTGATACAGTCTCTGAATCATCACATACAGATTGACCTTTTCCGTCTCGGTCTGGATTCGAACCTTGCTTCAGCAACGTAGCAACGAGCCTGCCCCAAAGGGAATAACTGCATCAAGTGTTACCGAAACTTACGTGTCCACTGACGATTTTTGGAATAGCCAAGACTTTGGCGTCCACATCTTCTCGATGGTGTCCTCTGGTGCCGCTTTTATTGGCACCAGTGATGATGAACTTCTGAACTTCTGTGTCTATTCCGAGGAGGTTAACACGCCAAATAAGGTGTTATGCAGTGTGTGACAAAGGTCTTGTCCGCATAGACGGCAGTTACTGCAACTTTATGTGTGTGCAAAGAAGTAAATGCGTTCTTTTCTGGAGTGGATGTTACAATGCGAATGATGGTGTTCGTATAATCTTGTGTCCTCTCTTCGCTTCTTTCTTGATGTAGGTAACTTGTTTTTTCCTGAGTGTGGTTTCTGATTCCTCTTGTCTTCATCGGAGCTGCATGATGGGACTGAAAAAGGTCAGAAAGCACCAGCGGTTGGATATATAACCGTTTTTACTTCCACCTAAACACACACACACACACACACACACACACACACACACACACACACACACACACACACACACACACACACACACACACACACACACACACACACACACACACACACATTGTATCTTCGTATGCCTAATGATCGCATGTGGCAAATTACATGCCATAAACAATAATACTTACTGCAATTATGTCTTCGTATACGAAAGAATCCAGCACTGATGATTGTTTAAATACTGAGAAAAAGTTGACTGATTAGAAAACATCAAATGTACTCAACCGTACTATATGAACAGCATATGAAATGTATTAACGTGACATCGGCTGCAAAATAAAATGCATTGGGAATTGATTAGAATTATGAAATATGATCTAACATCATTGTGTTTGCTAGTGTAGGTGAAACCATGTACTCGCACCAGATGGCGAGCGAATATGATTCTTTCATCAAACACGTTATGTGGATGTGCATTTAGGCGAAGGTGCTTTGTGCAAAATGTGAAAAAACCCATCAGGCCTTTTGTCGTCGTGCATTGAACCGACTGACCCGATTATTTCACAATGACTTGAACATATATAAAACGAGAAGGAAAAAAGGTGTTCATGAGTTTCGGGTGAAATTGTTTTGGCATTTAAAAAACACTCCCCCCGCCTAACGTATCAATGCTGCCCAGAAGATGGTGTTGATCAGACGACAACCAAAACGGAAGGTAGGTTCTTTTCCCCCTTATGATAGAATGCACACTCTATCATTGGTTTGTTTTTCTAGTTTGCTTTGTGGGGTATGTGTTTGTGTGTGTGTGTGTTTGTATGTGTGTAGGCTATGTATGTGTGTGTGTGTGTGTAGATCGATTCAGAGAAAACTAATAAAAATCGATCTTCATAAAACTTTACATGAGAGTTCCTGGATATGATATCATCAGAAAACGTTTTCATTGTTTCGATAAATGTCTCTGATGACGTTATATCCGGCTTTTTGTGAAAGTTGAAGCAGCATTGTCACACCCTCATTTTTCAATCAAATGGATTGAAATTTTGGCAAAGCAATCTTCGACTAAGTCCGGACTACAGGATTGAATTTCAACCCGGCAGCATAAACATTAGTTAATTAGTTTGCTCATTAAAGTTGTCATTAAAATCGATTTTTCACCTACAGATTTTAAAATGAGTTTCGGGTGAAATTTTTTTGGCATTTAAAATAACACTCCACCCGCCTAACGTATCACTGCTGCCCAGAAGATGGTGTTGCTCAGACGAAAACCAAAACGGGAGGTTGGTTCTTTCACCCCTTCTGATAGAATGAACACTCTATCATTGTTTTTTCTTCTCTAGTTTGCTTTATAGTGTAATTTGCTTACTATGCGGCTGTAGGTCTTGCAGACTTCATTTTCTTGTTTCTCTTCATTCCCATGCACTTAATAATAATAATAATAACGATTACTTATATAGCGCGTAAACCTCGTGGTGACAAGCCCAGAGCGCTTTACACTTACATAATCATAATACAAACAAGGAAAAAGAACTAAATCCGAATAAATTCAAACATGGTCACACACACCCACACACGCACGCACACACACACGCACACACACACACACACACACGCGCGCGCGCACACACACACACACACACACACACACACAATCTTTCTTTCGTCATTGTCAATGTTCAGGTAACCCGCAATGTCATTCCATGTACGCATACGTTATACTAGTACAACACACACAGGCACATACACACACACACACACAAAAACTTGGCACACACACTTGGCATACACGTACGCACACACACACGCATGCACACACACACACACAAAACTTGGCACACACACACACACACACACACACACACACACACACACACACACACACACACACACACACACACACACACACACACACACACACACACAATAATAGACAACAACAAAAAAAAGACCCCCAAAAAGTTGTGGTACGGGAAGTGTCGCAATAATTTTGTTTGCTGAGTTTTCAAGGTACAGTGGCAAGGGAACCGGGTAAGGGTCGGCCGGTTGGTGATACGCATGTCTCCTTTCTGCGCTGTATGGTTGGAGTTTTCCTATGCCATATCTCCTTTTTGGTGTGAAAGCTGTAATTTGAGAATATCCAAGCACAATGTTCTACGGTCCTTTATTTCTATCCCCTTGTTTTTTGTTTTTTGTTTGTTTTTAAGCAGGATTGGACAAATAAGGTGACAGAGACTTGCTCATTGCATGGCATTGATTTGTTTGTACAAATTTGAATTGTTTGGAACAGCAGAAGGGTATAACGAATGTGTCTACATTCAATAGTAAAACCTCAAGGGGAACTCCAAGGGGAAAAAAGTGCTGATGTTAACACCTGCATTATGGTTATATACTGAGGGTCAGTGGACCTATATCAGTCCGCCATGACCAGGAAGGGCGTTCTGAGGAGCAGACACCTTCGTAACGCTCAGACAAAACTAACGGAAGCGCGATGCTGCCTAGCGCCCGATCGCTCCGATGGTTGAATTTTGTTTTTACCGAGTTATATGTACTAAACAGAAGATTGTGCATCTCCTTTGTCGATATTTTACGAAAAACAATGTTCAAAACAAAAATTATCACCGGGCTTCAGCTCAGCTGGCTCACCGAACTCCACAAAGGAGTACGCGCAGCTGGCTCACCGAACTTCACGAAGGAGCAAGTACTGTTCAACGTGGCCTACTTACACACGTATGGGAGGCGATGTCTCACATAAACGCGAGCACAGTTCCGTGACTGTAATCAGAGCTGCTGCCAGACTCTATTAAACATTCATTTTGTCAACTGGCCCAAGCCACCAAGCATCGGAACTTAGCTGCGGTTCGCCCTGTTACCTCATGCTTGTTCGAAGCGCACGTGCTAAAATCGGAAATTGGAGCAAAGGAGTTGTTGTCTTGTCGGGTTTGTCTTGTTACGCGTAAGTGGATGAGTTGAGGGCCTGGAGCGGTGTCTGTTGGTTGAAGAATTAGTCTGGGATTAGACTTTTCACGTCATGACTGGTAATTTCGCGGGGATAACTGAGGGTTCGCCAGTTCGTCCACTATTTTGTGTTCTGTGCGTGTCTGGTCGGAAGCGCCTACTTTGATGTATGTTTCTGTGGAATTCTAGTCGTAAGGGTTTATATAGGATGGATGTTGATATTCGCTATGTGTGTGTGTGTGTGTGTGTGTGTGTGTGTGTGTGTGTGTGTGTGTGTGTGTGTGTGTGTGTGTGTGTGTGTGTGATTTTAAGGTTTTTTTTGTCACGGCCCTTGTCATTAGTGGTCCTTGTTGTTGTTGCTGCTGTTGCTGCTGCTGCTCACGGCTGCTGCTGCTACTCTGTCTTTGCTGTTGTTGCTGCTGGTTGTTGCTGACGTTAACGTTTTGTATTTTAATTGTTAATGTTAATATTTACTTCTTATTCCCTTCGACGTCTTACGGAACAGTAAACAACTTCATCTAGAGATACGAAATCCACATGCTCAGGCGATCTGATAATTTGTATAGGCCTATAAGTAAATATGTAGTAAGTTTGGTTTCAAAATGCTATTGTTGACGACTTACAAATCCAAAAACAAAGAGAATGCCAACGTTCCAAAATTCAGAATGTATCATCTGTGAATGTATTGTTTTGTCAATAACAAACGTTCCAACAACCTACCTTTCTTGTTTTTTGATGTTGACGACTTACATTATTTGGGCGGCCGACTGGCCTCAGGAGAACAATACGATCTGCATGTCTGGGCATATTTGAGAAATATCTACAGACCGGCAGCACAGAGCTTTTCGTCCTGTGTTACTGATCTGATGACAAATCACCTAGAGCACGTAACATTTACATTACCTTGCAAATTTGTTATCCTTTGGCCGAAGAAAGAAGTTGCTAGGCCATTTTAGAGAAAATCACAAACAATGACTTGGAAGCCTGACTGCACGAGAATGCTTTTTTCTTTCTATTTCTTTTTTTCTTGTTGCGAGCATTTCCATTGACAACTCCTGTTGAAAAAATATGTTTGTGGCAATAGACAATGACAACGGCTTAGATTCTGCCGAGGCAGCAACTGCCGTGAACAGGTTCCACTGTCTCGAAACTGCAACGGAGAAAGAACACCCCCCCCCCTCCTCCTCCTCCGAAGATTCTGCAGAGGCGACAATCGCAACTTGTTCCACTGTAGGCCTATCTTTAACTATAAGAAACGACGCAGAAGAAAGGAATGAAAACCCGGCTTTTCTTGCTCTCTGCAGCATACGTTTTCTTAAAGTAAGGCAATGGTCTGAGCTGCCAAATTCCCCATAGAACCTTATGCGCCATCATGCGAACGACCTCAACAACGGTCACGTGACCAGTGAAGGTTGTGTTATGCAACTCCCGCGAGACCACTTCCGCTCCGAGACATCTGCCGTGACGACGCACATTTCGTGACGTCTTTAGCTCTCTTGTAGTCTCGGTGAACCCAGCCACAATAAATTATTCCCTCGATTCCGATATTTTGTGTGAGTGAGCGATCGAACGATTGAAGGAATATTCTCTAATACAGCATGACTTCCCTTCTTTGTCTCTGTTAATCTAGGGAGAAAATATCCAGCGATATTTCTCCGTAGGCCTAAAGTTCGGCCATGACCTAGGCAAAATAACTTGCGCAGCCGCAGAAACAAGAAAATGGAAATCTTATGAAGCCGTCATCAACACGAACACAATGATTGCAGAAGCAAACTCTGTACCTACACGACCGAGACACAAGACTGATTATTTCACAGCTGCAAAGGGTAAGCTTACTTCACGTCAGGTCTTCACTGACAAGCTAGGAACAGACGGAAAATTCCAAACAAAAGTAAATGACATCAAAGTCTCTTTCGCTTTGCGTGTAACTTTGTCATGACGTCTTTTTGTGACGACAGTATACGCGACAATTTGTTCGCTTCCGGTGTCATTTTAGACTGAAAAGCAACTCAAAAGAAGGAGCTAAGCCTCTGTCTTGAAACAGCTGAAACACTCTTTTGGATTGCCGTTTCAATGTTAACCAAAAAGTTAAAGAAAAAAACAAGGTTCAGTTGCGAACTGACAGCGGATTGAGCATTTATTCCTGTTGATGAAGGTAGGATTGAAGCTTTATTCTCTCCGTCAACCAACAAGACTAGATTTGTAGCAGACGAAAAACAAAGTGTGCGTTTTTCCTGTCTTGTGAAGGCGATTATGTCGTTATAAGTTATCTGTACGTTGTAATGACATTTCAAAACAAAATTTAGCTTTGATGCGTCACGGGATAATAAGCTTATACGTTTTCATCCATGGAATTGTTTTTTTCGTCTCGGCAGGGTGAATGAATTCATGATTATGTCTTTTCCGGAACTGGACAAAACTGGCCTTGCCAAGACTGAAACAAAATATAGTTCTACAACTTCTAGGCTTGGGTTGATTGCCCATGTTGAATTTCCAATGATTTGTTGCCGCATCCCATGACAAATTCTCTTTACTTTGGTCATGCCATATATACGTTACAGCTCCGTCCATCCATGGTATCGCGTGATATTTTGTCTCGACGGGGTGAAAGAATATAATGACGTCACTCTCGGCAGAGCCTCGAGTGACGTCATCATATTCATTGACCCAGTCTCGACAAAATATCAGGCGATACCATGGATGGACGGAGCTGTAACTTATACGTCTTAGCTGGTGTTGTTCTGCATGTTTTATTTCTTTATTTCATTACACAGTAAAAAGGGATGTAGAGTAAGCATCTTGACCCCCTTACAGTGCCCAACAAACCAAACAACAATGTATATGGGGATTCCCAATGTCGGTTAAAACACAGCGTGGTTTTATCTCTACTTTATTAAATGCAAAACGTATTCAGTATTGAATGCACGTATGTGGGTTGTCAGTGTTAATCATTATCAAAATCTCAATACACCTGACCGTTGAGTGGTTGGATTGCTTGGTAGGGCAATTCAATTAACCAGCAAGTAAGAGATCTTTTGAGTTCAATTAGCCCAACAGTCATCAAGGCCTTTTTTTCGTAAAGTGCAAACATATCTGTATGATATTTCGCCATATATTAAAACGACCATACTGTGAAGGAAAACGATTGTCTAAACGTTGTGCTCGCGAGCGAACGCTCAAGCATTTACACACACACACACACACACACGCACGCGCACGCACGCCCCCCCACACACACATACACATTCACACACACACACACACACACACACACACACACACACACACACACACACACATACACAAAAATTAAAAGACAGAACAAAAACAGAGGCAAAAACAAAGCAAAAGACACATAATTAAACAAAAGAAAGAAACAAGATGTAGTAGGTAACAGTTTTTGTGAACTTTAGACACAACTGGCACGACCCCCCCCCCCTCCCCCATCCTCTCCCCAAGTCAACCCGCCCAACATTTCTCCACTGACGGGTGAATGTCATAGGAACCAGGTGCCGTCTGAAGTCCCAGGGGGATCTGGCCTGTCACGTGTGCTGTCCAGTGATATATCGGGGACACAAACACACACACGTACGAGAAATCCTTGAGAGATCTTCTCGAGTGTTTCTATGGCACCAGTTTGTGAACTTTTTAAAACATTTTTAAACAGTTTTTTTTATTCAGTTGCATAAATACAAAGCCGTAATTGAAAGTTATAATAAGGGGAGCACAACAAGATAAACTTATAAATGTGCTCTTAGAAACAAACGAGTAATGTGGCGGACGATATTCTAAATGCATGATATTTAAACAAATGAAAACAAGAACAACAACAACGATAACTATAGCAACAGTGGTACGGAAATCTCACACACACAACACACACACACACACACACACAGAGACACACACACACACACACACACACATAGAGACACACACATAGAGACACAGAGGACAATCAGATACAGGGGGAGAGAGAGAGAGAGAGAGAGAGAGAGAGAGAGAGAGAGAGAGAGAGAGAGAGAGAGAGAGAGAGAGAGAGGAGAGAGAGAGAGAGAGAGAGAGAGAGAGAGAGAGAGACTCAAATGGTGTGAAAAACTGGCATCGTTTAATATCAAGAACAATAAGAGGGCTAGCGACAAGCCTCTTGACCCGTACAACAAAAGAACTAGACATGAATTAACATTTCTGATATTCATAAAATAAAGTTTATGCGTCGATAGTTTGACTGCGACACCGGAGTAGCCCCCAATCCTGGCCCTGAACTGTTGAAGACTACATCCACTCATTACGTCACAGCTCTTTGCAAGATTTCAAACCAGTCAGAGGCCAGGAGGTGGTACCACGTCAGTGCCGCGCTCAGAATGATACAACCGGGAAAAACTAATTCATATTCAATGCTACAATAGTGGATGACCGAGGAAGGAAAAAAGAATAACAACATCATCTGACAATGTCTCAAGATGAGAGTGAAATAAGAATAAAATGACAAGACAATCACCACAAACAACACCAACAAAGAGAACAAGAAAATGATTGATCGGGAAAATGTAAACAAGTACGAAACAAATCAAAAGATAATAATTATAAATAAACGCTTCAAACGAAACCTTTTAGGCATATGGCCATTGGCTCTCTCTCATTTCAACATACCAGTAAACAAAAGGGGGGGGGGGGGGGGGGGAGTTGAAACGGGCGAGCACGCGGACTGGAGTGTCATCTTTCTGTTTTGGTTACTGATGATGATATCTTCTGCTATGGTCTGTTGAGACAGTGATATCAAAATCGAGACCGGAGGTCGAGATTTTGATATCACTGTCGAAACAGACCAATGGCAGAAGATATCATCACACAGTCAGTCAATGTTAGATATAAATTATTGCTAATTCTCTGGACATTTTGTATTTTCTGTAAAGAAATTACAAAAGTATTTGTCTCAGTTTCCTCCCTCTGATTATTATTTCTTTTTGTTCACTCTTTTCTTGTACTTTTTCAGTATTTTAAAATGTCTTTCCTTTCAAAAAGTCTTTATTCACTTGCTCAACTAAATTCTGGGATAATTACATTTTCATATATATTTGTTTGTTTTTAAATTTAGGTGTTTTTGTTTTTGAAGTGGGGAAGCAATAAAGAGGTCGTCGATATCAAAACTGATATCGACGGAAATGTCGTCGATATCACTTTTGCACTGAGCTCAGTTTTGCCCAATTGACCAATGGAAATCCACGTAACATATGAAATAGCAATATTATTGTATATCACGTTTGAATGTATATTCCAAGTATCAATGAGAAGCATCAGTAGAACATATGTAAATCAATTCCATATTCTGTTACTATAGATTGCTACCTCATTAAATTCAGGGAAGAAAAGTCTGGAACACATCACTGGAAGCAAGCTGATTGTAAGGTAACACATATACAGTTACAGAAGAGCGAGGAGGCCTCGCATGGTAGTGACTCTCGAAACTGCACTGCCCTGCTTAGCAAAAACTACACCATCTCGCACCCAGGTGTCTTCGAGTTCAGTTTCTCCCTTTTCAGTTGTCTGGCTTTCGCGGCTAATTCTGACCGAGCCTGAGTCAGATCGTCATTGATGAAGAGCTTTGGGGTGGGCGTCCGGGCAGCTGGCCAAGCACGATCAGGAAAGAGCTTCCTGGGGTCGGTCTGGGATAAGTTCTTCTTGTTCCTCATAAGAGAGAGCTTGAACCTGACGAAGTGAACTTGCATATGATCGCTCTGTTGTATGTTTCTCCTGGGCCAGGTCTCCTGCCGACTCTATGAGATCTGTCTATCATCGCGTCAGTAAGGTCTCCTACCGACTCTATGAGATCTGTCTATCATCGCGTCAGTAAGGTCTCCTGCCGACTCTATGAGATCTGTCTATCATCGCGTCAGTAAGGTCTCCTGCCGACTCTATGAGATCTGTCTATCATCGCGTCAGTAAGGTCTCCTGCCGACTCTATGAGATCTGTCTATCATCGCGTCAGTAAGGTCAACGCCGACAGACTTCCCAACAGCCTTAACAACAATGTCGGTGTCTTCTTTGTCCAGCTCCGGGATGTTGTTGATTCGGATGCAGTTCCTTCTACTGTATTGTTCCAAGTCATCCACTTTCTCCCGGAGCTGGACAATCTCTGAGTCGCGTTTCTCCACCTCCGCATAGTAATGTGCAACTTCCGTCTTGAGGTCGCCTAGCTCCTTGCGAAATTCAGCGATAACCTGGGATGCCACAGCTTTGGAAAAGACTTTAAGTATGTCTGGATCGGACAGGAAGGTCGTGATCTTCTCCTTCAGTTGGTCTTCTTGGCTCATCTTCCCCTTTGGCTTTGGTGTGCTCGAAGCCAGCTCGTTGGAACAGGTGATGATCGTCTCGTCCGGGTCCGATAAACTGTCACTGGGGCACAGCCGCTTCTCAAGGTCTTGCAGCGGTGAGGCTAAGCGCTTAGACATCGACACACTCTCGGTAACCAATGTTGACGGCAATGTTGAGAAAAATATTGCAAAAAGTCCAAGTTAATAGCAGTTCAGAACTACGCGTACGCGTAAAGCAGACAGTCTCGCAGACAGTCTCGCTTTAGAAATGTCCACAATTTATTTTTGGTACCTGTGGCACACACAAAACAGACACCTAATATAGACAGATCCCTCTGAGAACTTAAAATACTTTTCCTGGCGCCTGTGTCATGAGAAAACGAGAAAGGCGAAAGACGATTGTCACACCTCACACATCAGCACGTGCAAGACGTATAGCAGCACAAGATGTCATGAGTAATAGCACGGGGGACATGCTCCGGTCGATGACAAAATGACAACAGACCGGTCACACTCTCAAGAAAATGTCAAAAAATCTTCACATTATGCGGCAAATCACAAGCATATTATCACCTACTTGAAGTTACAGAGCGCTGAGATCATCACATGTCTATCCAACAGACCACACCCGTCACAACACCACATAACTCGACCAAACTAACATTTATGCGGGAGAAAGCCAAACAGGCGTTCCTTACTCGTCCGCCATCTTGTGAACTTCGTTTTGATCAATCCTGTTCTTGCATTCTCTTTTGTTTCCAGATCTTTCTTTAACTCTATTCTTGCTTCATTTGTTTGACTCACCTTGTCCTTTAAGCAGTGTCTCCTTTGTAGCCGTTTTGTGTGTGGTTTTGTTTTCAAGCATAATGGGTTTTCAAAAGATACCCTCAAAGCTCACATGTCAGAGTATGGGTCTCCGAAGATTTTTATTGGCTGGACCATTATGTGGAGAAAAGTCAGCGTGTTTTAGCGGGGACTGCACCGTAAGAATGCTTCGTCTTACAATGCTGAATAGATCCAAACTTGCCTCTCTGGTCCATTCCACCCTTCTATACCCATCCCTGTCTGCTTCAATTTCCGCCTCCGCCTTCCTGACCCCTCAATGCATCCCCATCCTCTTTCTCTTCTTCCTTGTCGTTCGCCTACACCCCCTCTCCATACGCTTCTCTCTTCCCCCCTACCCCCCCCCCCCCCACTCCCTCACCGAGTTCCTCAACTGTGATCCGTCTGGCCTTCGAGCTGCGTTCGAACCCTGGCTCTGTGATAAAATGGACAGCTGCTGCTGTCCTGCCATTGCATCTCTGATTCCAGTCAGTCCTTGCCTTATTCCCTGCATGGGGTCTTCAGACTTTGTCCCCTTTGCTGTTCGCGAAAGGTCCTGGCGGCGACCATCTGCTGAATTCCTACTGATTTCTCGATCAGTCGTTCAGACAGTCAAGTTGTCGCGCCTTGATGGAAAAAAATGGTTCACGGAACTCGAAAGGGATGTTGGAGGAACTTGGAGGTTAGAGGGGGGATGGGGTGGGGGTGGGGAGGGGGGGTATATATCTAAGGTAGGGATAGAGGAGGCCAAATGTCGAAGGGGGTGTTGCGAGAAATTGGGGGGTTAGGTGGTGGGTCGGGGGTGGATGGGGGTAGGAGTGGGTTAGTTGGGTGGGATGTAGGGGACTGAAGGGATGTTGGAAAAACTGGGGATAAAGAAGGGGCTGAGGAGAGAGGAAGGGGGCTCAGGGAGAGAGCTTAAGATGATACGTTGATTTTAGAATTATGACATATTTCCTGGTCGCATGTGCATACATTTTAGATTTTGTTTTAACCTGGTAATAACATATGTGCACTGATTGTAGGCAGTAAGGACGTGCAACAATGGGCCATCATATCCTTTCTCTCTTTCCTCGCTAACAAGGAATTGCATATGGCTTTTTGTTGTGACGGCACAATCTGTCTATCCTTCTGTAAAGAGTGCTTTTGCATGGTTTGAACAATTGTGACTCGATCTGCAGTACGCTTTCAAAACAAGAATCGACAAATTGTTCACTGACCATACTGCTGTCTTTTGTCTGTAGTCAGTGCATGGTCTGTGAGGATATTTATTGTCTTAAGAATTGAGGATATGGGGCTGCCGCGGTTTACGTGTCAGTATGGCGCGACCTGTTTCATCATGTAATCATGGGATTATACGCACTTGGCACGCTTTCCACTGTCCCACCTGTGTTCTTGTCACGATTACCTGCACTGGCGCAAGATGGTGGTGGTGGCGGTGGGAGTAGTAGCAGGGGTAGGTGAGTGTGGCCACCGCTCAATGTCAAACCACGTACTGACTCGATCCCCGAATGTGGAACATTTATTTTCTAAAGAGCACACAAGTCAGACCATTTGATCCACAAAGGTGCTCCTTTGTAAAGTGATAATGCATAATCTGAAATCAATTCACGAAGTTTAATAAGTAGTTGGCTCAACACATATGGAAGTTGTTAGCAATTTTGTGGGTTGCATTTTGGGGGTGGGAAGCACCCTGTAATAGTAAGCTTCCAATTTAGTAAAACTGTTAAAACAACAACTACTACTTTCACCGCCAGCACCGCCTTTCCCACTCAGACGCCATGATCTAAACACTATCCAGTGCCCCCCCCCCCCCCCCCCCCTGAAGAGATAGCATTGAGAGTTCAAATATTATGGATAGAGAACGGGGTTTTATAATTGCATACATTGATGAGGGGGTCGAGGGGTGGTGTTTGGGAAAACCCATCAAGTACCACCATTTGTAACACTTTCCATCAAGTACCACCATTTGTAACACTTTCCATCAAGTACCACCATTTGTAACACTTTCCATCAAGTACCACCATTTGTAACACTTTCCATCAAGTACCACCATTTGTAACACTTTCCATCAAGTACCACCATTTGTAACACTTTCCATCAAGTACCACCATTTGTAACACTTTCCATCAAGTACCACCATTTGTAACACTTTCCATCAAGTACCACCATGTGTAACACTTTCCATCAAGTACCACCATTTGTAACACTTTCCATCAAGTACCACCATTTGTAACACTTTCCATCAAGTACCACCATTTGTAACACTTTCCATCAAGTACCACCATTTGTAACACTTTCCATCAAGTACCACCATTTGTAACACTTTCCATCAAGTACCACCATTTGTAACACTTTCCATTCGTTTTGTCTCAAGCCTGACAGCATTGAGAAGAAGAATCTGGACACAAGGATTGAAGATGGAAGTATTGATGGACAGTTTGTCTAGATCGGAGGGGGGGGGGGGGAGGGGGGAACTTAGTATAAGGGAAACCGATCAGGTATCACACTCTTGAACACTTCCCATTTGTCTCTATCCAGGTAGCACACGGGCACACGGGCTGAGGTTGAAAACAGTGTCTAAATCGATAAGGAAGATTAACTGACCGATCACTTTGGTACCACGATCTGGGATCAGACGCTATTAGGCCGTCTGCTCGGAGTCGGGTCAATTACACTCCAAACTCACCTGTTGACGCGTTGCCATGGTCACCAAGAGGCAGGTTGTGTTGCAAATGATTAGTTATCCTACATACGTGAGAGAGACACCCGTGAGATAATAATCGTTCAAATCACACGTGTGTATATCATGTCAAGCAAGTCTGGCAGGGACCTGTTATTCCACTGCTTATGATGCCAAAGTCACCGAGACAAACGTCTTTATAGAAAAAAAATTGCGCTCGCTAATTACCCTCGATGCATTTTTAAAACTAACACGTCACTCCACACTTTCAGAGTGACGTTTCTTTGCTTTGACGTAATAGATTGCATGAGGCTTTAGAAGTGATCGAGATTCCAAAACAAGCGTCTTCAATTTAGCCGCCTCGACTGCGGGACGTTTTCAGTAAAATACACGTAAGTACAGTATGTAGGATACTACATGGGTGGCTTGCTGTGTTGTACCAGATTTACACTCGTTGCTTTTTCAAATAGTGGACAGCTCGCTTTCGCTCGCAGTTCAATATTAAAAAAACAAAAAACTCGTGTAAACCTGGTACGACACAGCAAGCCATGTAGTATTCTCTATGGATCAGATTGCAGTTCACAAAAACCTTGACCCTATACGATGTGAACTTTATGAACACTTTGACTGATTATGACATCATCAATGTTATGACAACAGATATGCCACTCTATGCTGCATGTGACCTTCTAAACGACACATGTATGTAACTTTGCACACATTTTCATAGCTCAATAGGTAACTAACCTCAAGGGCGGATCTTGGGGGGGGGGGGGGTTACACGGGTTACGTAACCCCCCCCCCCACCCCCCCAAAAAAGAGGTAATTTATTGGCTCAGGATGCACCAGATAGCTCTATTTTGCTTCTTTAGATAAAAAAAAATTTCCGGGGGAGCATGCCCCCGGACCCCCTTAGAGGCTTAGGCGCCTTCGGCGCCGTCAACTTGTATCTTCGCAGTCATTTTGTAACCCCCCCTCCAAAGTGAATTGATCCGCCAGCGGCCCTTGTAACCTCCTTCATGTTAATCAGAATAGCTATATAAACGCTATTGTGTTTTAATCGTAGCAATAGGGTCCGATATTTAGACGAGACAAGTATAATGCCGACGAGTCGGAGACTAAGAATAAAGTAAAACAATAGGGACTATTTGAATGACGCGCATTTGAGACTCTGAGTGATTAGGCTGAAATGAAATTGCCTACAAAATGTCGTCTGCATGACTGCATGTTCGACCCGCACACTCGTGAATTACCAAGCGGCTGCAAATACCCACTCGTGGTTTATTTTCCAGTAATCAACTCTTGGTCATTGTTTAAGCTCTATGTGTTCTTCAGGCACCTTTAATTTTCTTGGACGTGTACGTTTATGTGACATGCTCGATTGAAAACTTGACTTTAAAATCTATCTCTGTATTTGAACTTGTGTGTTAATGTCTGTTGAAGGACATCGTAATTAATTTGGGGATAACAGTTTCAACAAACATAATATCTTATCTGACAGCGCCGAAGTAATCACCCCTCTATAGCCAGCTAGGTGACTTAGTGGTGTACTGAAGTTTTGAAGAGGGAAGTTCAAAGTTGGCGAACGGTTTTCCGCTTCTCTGTAGAAGGATTGCTCTACGGTTGACCCATTTTAACCAACTGATGAGATTATTGCCTGCGATTTTCATTTGACTGGATTTGGAATGTGTATTGATTTTATCGCACTTAAATAAGTTGTATTCGTCAGTGTTGCAATGCCTGTAACGGTTAACTCGTTGTCTGTTTGTCTCGATGAAAAAAACGGGCATGCGTTCAGCCCCTTGTATTTCTGTATTAATGATATGTTGTTACATTGTGTATCCATAGCCCTATCGGGTATTGCGGCGCAAAGGCGACAACCACAATCAAATACATTAAAAATAATACAAGAGAAAAAACCCACGAAGACACTGAGAGAGAGAGAGAGAGAGAGAGAGAGAGAGAGAGAGAGAGAGAGAGAGAGAGAGAGAGAGAGAGAGAGAGAGAGAGAGACAGAGATAGAGAGAGAGAGAGAGAGACAGAGACAGAGACAGTGACAGAGAGAGAGAGAGGGAGAGAGAGCGAGAAAGAGAGAGAGAGAAACACACATACGTACACACACACACACACACACACACACATACACACACACACACACACACACACACATACACACACACACACACACACACACACCTCCCACCCCCCTCCCCACACACACACACAACTGCATACATATCAATGGGAAATAATGTTCACATCCCAATACTTATTTAGCAGTGGGCAGTGGAGAATTTGAACATTCCTAGCTCCCCTCCTGACCATCAAAGGACCTTGACTGATTGATTATCGATAATTATCGTTGTCCAACCAGCCACAAAAGCCAATAATTAGCACTAAATATATTACTTGGGGCCCATCTTTTTTTTGATATTTTGTTGTCTTTCGTTCTCGTTTTGTAATTGTTTTCGTTTTCGGTATTGACACAGATTGTGTTCGATAATTCAAAGTAAGTTTTCCTTGCTGTTTTTTTCCCTTTCTTTTTTTCCTTTTTTTTTCCTTTTTTTTTTATACAAGTATATATATATATATTTTTTTTTTGTGTCTCATCTCTTTTTTCAAAAAATGTGTCGCATTGATCATAATCCGCCATGAAATTTCAGGAATGTTTATGTGAGCACTTACCATAAGTTTTAAACTTGTTGTGCTCCTTCTTAATGATGTTGTTATATTATCATGTGTCTGTTTACGAATAAAATACTGTTTAAAAAAAAATAAAAATAATTAGCACTGGTAACCATTAACCCCCGTCCCCTGTCCTTAACATCAACATACACGCAGGCTCTGCGTAAATGAGTGGTAATATCCCACCACACCCATCTGTCATTACTCCCTCTGTTACTCTGGCCCCCTCCCCCATTCCCGCATCACCAATAAGAGCATACGCATCATGATGATGATTACAGTGTGTTCTCAGACCCCTCTCTTTACTTACAGTAACTTCGTCATTGCCACTACCCCCTCCCCAACCTCACCACCACTCCCCTCTCACACAATATCCCTCTTTCTCTCTCGCTCTCTCTCTCTCTCTCTCTCTCTCTCTCTCCTCTCTCTCTCTCTCTCCTCTCTCTCGCTCTCTCTCTCTCTCTCTCTCTCCTTCTCTTCCCCTCCACTCTCTCTCTCTCCTGTAACCCCAGTGACCATGTCGTAACTGACTATGCTCCCTCTTCTTGTGAGGAACTTGATGATAATCATCGCCTCCCTCTTTCCCTCTCTCAGTCTCTCTCTCAGTCTCAGTCTCTCTCTCAGTCTCAGTCTCTCTCTCAGTCTCAGTCTCTCTCTCTCTCTCAGTCTCTCATCCCCCTCCACCCCTCTCTCTCTCTCTGTAACCACAGTGTGACCATGCCGCAACTATACCCCCCCCTTTGGGACTAACCCCCCTCCCACACACACTCACACACCACCCTCCCACACCCTAGTACCGTTTCCACTCACAGAAGCTGAGCGGACAAGAGGAGGGTTAAGCCATGCAGGTGTCCACAAGACCAGTGAAATAATCGATGACACCATAGGCAGAGAGACACGACACAAACGCTTGCGGTTTAGTGCGGTAACTCCCAACTATGTTCCTCTAAAGCCTTGGTACAGCATCATTCTCATTTCGCGCTTCGTTCAATTTCTTCAGGACCTTTTGCCTTCAATGGTGTTCCATACTTATGCGGTCAAATTGAATTTCTTGCTTTTTGCTGCGGTGACTTTGTGTGTGTGGTTTGAATTGTGGTGAAAAATGGTGTGGCTAAATTTGTGAGTAGTTCTGGATAAAGATGGTGTCTACAAGTGAGTGGATTGAACAAACTGTGACGGTTCTTTGGGAATATAGTTCTACTGTCGGATAAAGTTCTGAATGAACATGTGATGACACTTTTGTGATTGTGGCGGATGGTATTCTTCGAGAACCGCGTGTGATTTGATCGAAGTTGAAAGCGTTTGAAATTACGTTTTAAAAGGCGGTATGGTTATGTAAATGTTTCGCGGAGTTTGTGAGGAACATTTTTGTTTCGATGAAAATGTAAATACTGACTGCTTTACTCTAGATTTGAGTAATCTACTGTTTCGTAAAAAGTGAAACGTAAAATACGATTTATTTCTCCTTGCATTACGACTATAAGCCTCCTTTGTTTTGTTTTAAGTTAATCGAGTTCGAACCTTATCAAGCAGATGGAAAAACAAACAAACATATAACCAATATTAATAAGAAGGGTTATACAATGTTAGGTTTGAATTTTAACGAATGCACACCGATTTCCTTCCTTGCCGATTTTCCATTTAGTTTATTCTGAAATTGCTACAATTACTTTGCAAACTGAGGGGTCAGAGTTCAATTCGATTGTCAATTAAAACATGAATTCCTCATTCATCAGATAAACAAAAAGGGACGACAAACGTTTGTCTTCGGAAACTCCTCCTCTTCTTCCTTCTCTTTCTTGTCCTCCTACTCCTGGTATTACCACTACAAATGCTCCTAGATCCTCCTCCTCCTCCTCCTACTCCTCCTCCTCCTCCTACTCCTCCTCGTCGTCCTCCTCCAAATACTACTACATATACCACGACTGCTTCAACCAAAAATGCAAGCTACTGAGAAACCAAACTTAGATTTCAGAACTTAAGGGAACAAATCAACCCTTTACAGCTGCAGCATACACCGAAGAGTTTCAGAGAATGTAGAGACACACATCATCATCAAAACGGCCTTGCGTACACATAACTGCCCACTCGTCCAAAACAAGAAAAAGTACAACACACGAGTGCACGTGGGAGTTGTGGCCAACGAACGCAAAAAAAGAACAAGAAGAACATATCATCAGCTGCTCCGAACCAGCACACAATAAAATAAAATAAAAGCCTTCTTCAGTCACAAAAGATTACCCTGGGGCTCATGAGAATCTGGTCGCAGATCAAAAGGTAGAGATGCTGTGGCAATCCATTATGCATCTCTTCACCTTCCATTCCGTCTAGATTAACTCGCCTCTGTTCGGTACCTTCTGGGCCATCACTATAGAATAATATCTATATCTATATACGGCTTGTGTGTGTGTGTCTGTCTGTCTGTGTGTTCACGATTCACGGCCAAAGTTCTTGATGGATCTGCTACAAATTTGGTGGGCATATTTAGGTAGACCCCGGACACAATCGTGGAAAATTTTGAACACGTGCGTGCTCTCAGCGCGCAGCGCTGAACCGATTTTGGTTTTTCTGTACATCCATTCCCAGTAACTCTTCCTTAGCTTCTCCAGTGTTTTGCGCGTTTATCTCCCTTCCTTCGGGTGCGCCGGCAGAGCCGGCGTACACCCGGCTAAGCCGGGTATTCGGCTCTACTTCTTTCCGGCGAAGCCGTACCCGGCGAAGCGGGTATTCATCTAGTATATGTATATGTGGTCGAATGTTATAGTAGTGCAAGTTTGATGACTTGTGAAGGGTTGTGGGCGAAGGTGGGGTGGGGTGAGCGTGTGAGGGTTGATGGCGGGGTGTGTGTTTGAGTGTGTGTGTGTGTGTGTGTGTGTGTGTGTGTGTGTGTGTGTGTGTGTGTGTGTGTGTGTGTGTGTGTGTGTGCGTGCCTGTCTTAGGTCTTCCTTGATCCAAGTTCATAACTAACCTTTTCTTTCCCGTGCTCGAATTTGAATACAAACATTCATACACGGTTGTCGTACTAAAACGGACACAACTTTTAGAATCGTAATAAGGAGTTTTATTAATGACTACAGAAACGTGTTGGTTTTTGGTTATAAAAACAACAAAACCCAATACCTGCCAATTAACGGAACCTTGACAATGACAGTAAAACTAATAGGGCCTTTACGAATGCAATTTATCCAGTGATAAAGTGTGTTCTGAATTAATAATATCCAACATCCAAAGTAGCATCCTTTGTCATTCGTCACATGCATTGTTCAAATTGCCATAGTTCTCTCGTAATATTATCTGTTCATTGTACATCAAAAAAGAGAACGAGACGAGAGAGAAAGAGTATGTGTGCATGCATGTGTGTGTGTGTGTGTGTGTGTGTGTGTATGTGTGTGTGTGTGTGTGTATGTGTGTGTGTGTGGGGGGGGGTCCGTCTTTGAGTGTGTGTGTGTGAGTGTGTGAGCGTGTGCATTTGTGTGTGTGTGTGCGTTTGTGCGTGTGTGTGTGTGTGTGTGTGTGTGTGTGTGTGCGTTTGTGTGTGTGTGTGTACGTTTGTGCGTGTGTGTGTGTATGTGTGTGTGAGTGTGAATGTGTGTGTGTGTGTGTGCGTGTGTGCGTGTGTGTGTGTGTGTGTGTGTGTGAGTGTGAATGTGTGTGTGTGTGTGTGTGTGTGTATGTGTGTGTGTGTGTGTGTGTGTGTGTGTGTGTGTGTGTGTGTGTGTGTGTGCGCGCAATTGCTTCTGCCTGTCCCATTGTTTGCCGCACTGTGTGTCCGTGTCTGTGTTTGTATATATATGTACTTTCCCCAAATACTGCAAACACGCTCTGCATATTGAACCTCATTTGCACTTGAATATGTTCTTTTTTCGTTGACCGACTCTCCCCCCTCCTCCCCCCTTTATGTTTACGGTCACCATACCTCCCATCGGGTTGTCATGACAACGTTCTGTCCTCAAAGTAGAAAATTCTGCCGCGAGTTAATGAGAAACATTGAGTGGAATGATGACGGTTCCGTTCCATTGTTACAATACCGCATCACCTGTCAACAAGTGGAGGGAACATTGCTGTCCGCCTACTGTGCATGGTTTCAGCGTACAGTGTTAGCAAACTCGCGTTATTTGTAGTCATTGCATTGATGGGATGAATTGTCAGTTTCAGTGATGGATTCCCACTGGGATATTGGTGAGGATGCTATAACATTCGGTGATCAGTGCTTCAAACAATTATATGGTGTGGTTAACCTTGTGCCTTAAAATGTGATGCGTGTAAATCTCTCGTGGATCAGTTAGTTCATCAAAGGTTACCAGTAAGCGGTTGTAGCTGAGCTTAAAATCTTAATAAGCACACATTTGATAAATTTGTTTAAAGGAGGTTAGGGTCAACACCATAAGCTTGAGCTTGTTGTTGATCCTTAACATGTTTTTATGTTGAATTATCTTTAAATAATTAACACTGTTTAAACCAAAGTGTTATCGGTTTTTTTTATGACACAGCAGACTTCAGTTTCAGAAAGAACAAGAAATTCCTCTGATAGGAAAAACACCCCCGTTGGTCAAAGGGAAATAACCATTCTCACTGCCACCAACTGAGAATGGTTATTTCCCTTTGACCAACGGGGGTGTCCGTCTATAAGTCGTTGTATAATTTTAATCCACCAATAACTCCCTAACCGTGTGTTTGACTGGTCCCAATTTTTGTAAGGACCGTTTCAGGAATGTATAGAACCTGTTCACCAAGTTTGGTGACGATCGGTCCGTTCATTCTTGAGATCTATATGCGAACACAAACACCCAAACAAACAAACAAACAAACACATGGACCGAATCCTATACACACCCCTATACCGGGGGTGTAAATAGAATAAACAATAATACCCGCTTGAGTAGTAAACTTGTTAAAATACAAGACTAAGCTACGGGAGGTTCGGAGACCATTATTCCTGGTCCCGTGAAGGAGTTTTCTTTCTTTTTGTCTCAGATCGCTTATGAAGAGAAATAGAGGGGGGAAGTTGAATAAGTTGTCACAGTAACAGTAAAATACAATCGAGAGATTAGGCCACATTTTCTAAATCCATTGAAGTTTTGACAATCCACGATCTCCTAGAAACTTAAGCATATATGCTTGACCTTTCATCGCAATATACGGTAGAAAAAATACCAGAATCGCCGATGAATGAGGCCTACTACATACCTTCAAAGGCCTTGATTTGCTGGCATGGCTTCCTTTCACCTCCCTTTCCCGTTTTGTTTTTGAAGTATGCATGTTGCAACCTCAGAGACGTAATGATTTTTTGCATAGGAAATCTCAGACGCATTCAAATTGTATCGCTATCACACAATGGCTCAAGCTTGCATTTCTGGTTTAAACAAGATTTTATTAAAGAAATACAGGGTGGCATGTATATGCGATATTAACATCTGTGACCACACAACAAGCTAAGCTTGCATTTAAGCATAGAGGAGTGGACGAAATGTTTGTGTCCAACTGTTGGATGTGCTTCTCATACTCTATGCTTCAGAATGCAAATGTTGTGTTCAAATTAAGCCAGTCAGTGTGACATTTAAATGCAATTATGGCATCTTTAGAGAAATTGTGCTGCGCTTGATTATTGATTGTGACCTTATAGAGAAGCTCATCATTGTCGTGTCATTCTTTGAAATCTTTTCACGCGAGGAGGTCTATTTTCTTTGTGCTCTTACGTGTCTGAGACTATCTACATTCATAGCGGATACGGGTGAAAATTGAGTCGTGGTAATTTTAAAGTAAACATGTTCGGTCTAAAACAAGAGTGGACCACAAGCTACGGAATACTTGTTACTGGTTTTCGCAAGAGAGATCCGACATTTGTGAGATTGAAACGTGTGTAGTCTGTGATATAAAAGTGTGAAAAAAAGACAGGTAGGTGAACGGATAGGAGTGCATGATTATGGCACAGAAGATGGGATAACAGAACTGTGACACTTTGATTAAACACAAGATGGGATAACAGAGCAGAGCACTTTGATAACACACAAGAGGGGATAACAGAGCAGAGCACTTTGATTACACACAAGAGGGGATAACAGAGCAGAGCACTTTGATTACACACACGATGGGATAACAGAGCAGAGCACTTTGATTACACACAAGATGGGATAACAGAGCAGAGCACTTTGATAACACACACGATGGGATAACAGAGCAGAGCACTTTGATTACACACACGATGGGATAACAGAGCAGAGCACTTTGATTACACACACGATGGGATAACAGAGCAGAGCACTTTGATTACACACAAGAGGGGATAACAGAGCAGAGCACTTTGATTACACACAAGATGGGATAACAGAGCAGAGCACTTTGATTACACACAAGAGGGGATAACAGAGCAGAGCACTTTGATTACACACACGATGGGATAACAGAACGGTGACACTTTGATTACACACAAGAGGGGATAACAGAGCAGAGCACTTTGATTACACACAAGAGGGGATAACAGAGCAGAGCACTTTGATAACACACACGATGGGATAACAGAGCAGAGCACTTTGATTACACACAAGAGGGGATAACAGAGCAGAGCACTTTGATAACACACAAGAGGGGATAACAGAGCAGAGAAATTTGGATTACACACACGATGGGATAACAGAGCAGAGCACTTTGATTACACACAAGAGGGGATAACAGAGCAGAGAAATTTGGATTACACACACGATGGGATAACAGAGCAGAGCACTTTGATTACACACAAGAGGGGATAACAGAGCAGAGCACTTTGATTACACACAAGAGGGGATAACAGAGCAGACCACTTTGGATTACACACAAGATGGGATAACAGAGCAGAGCACTTTGATAACACCCAAGATGGGATAACAGAGCAGAGCACTTTGATTACACACAAGATGGGATAACAGAGCAGAGCACTTTGATTACACACAAGATGGGATAACAGAGCAGAGCACTTTGATTACACACAAGATGGGATAACAGAGCAGAGCACTTTGATTACACACACGATGGGATAACAGAGCAGAGCACTTTGATTACACACAAGATGGGATAACAGAGCAGAGCACTTTGATTACACACAAGATGGGATAACAGAGCAGAGCACTTTGATTACACACAAGAGGGGATAACAGAGCAGAGCACTTTGATTACACACAAGATGGGATAACAGAGCAGAGCACTTTGATTACACACAAGATGGGATAACAGAGCAGAGCACTTTGATTACACACAAGATGGGATAACAGAGCAGAGCACTTTGATTACACACAAGATGTGATAACAGAGCAGAGCACTTTGATTACACACAAGATGGGATAACAGAGCAGAGCACTTTGATAACACCCAAGATGGGATAACAGAGCAGAGCACTTTGATTACACACAAGATGGGATAACAGAACGGTGACACTTTGATAACACACAAGACGGGATAACAGAAAAATCAGCGGTTGGACTGCGTCATAGCTGCCTTGCTAATTAAGTGATGACAATGAGTCGAACAGCTGAATTATTTTCCCCCCTTATTTTACCAAAATAATTACAGGGTGTTACCAACAATCCAACAACAACAAAAGTGAAGATTCCTTGAAGAGTAGCCTGTATGCTGCTTATTGTCGTGGATGCGAGCTAATCTGCAAGTCTTTCGCTGAGCACCGTTCAGTTCCATCCTGACCTCAGGTCAAAATGAATTCGGCTCATTCTCTCCCTGACAGGATGCCTTGAGTTTCCTTGTCTGGCAAGGAAATAGATTTTTGTACATATTTAGAGCTTTTTGTAATGTGTTATGGATGTAAGCAGATTCGCGATCGTCGATAATGATTATAATCAATGGTGTTTTGTAATTTTTAAATTACAGAGGAATTTTTATTTTAGACAGTTTCAAGCGAGCTATTTTTCGCGTATGTATTTACTGTGCAAACAACTCTAAATATGGCAACAGTGTCACGTGATAATCCTCCGTTTGGTTTCGGCGGTCGCTGGAGCAGACGATTTTTTGACAGTGATGCAACCATACATTACGGTCTCCTTCCGGCAGCAGTCCCAAAATGTCGACTTGTTTTGACCTTAGAACGATGTCTTTATCATAAGTGTGAAGAACAGAACGGAGACAACTGTCGAAGTCGGCCAATCTGCAATCATTTTCGTCTCGCGAACACTGCTAGCGAACAACATAATGGGAGATAACTCTGTATTCTTCTTTTGATAGATTCGCGTAGGAGTGTAGCGTCTGGTCAGAGGGACTTAAAGCGATAGCGTGGAGCGATGATGAATCAGAATGCGTTCAGTTCCTCAATAAAACACGGGTTTCTTGTTGTTTGATGGTCACTTCAAGCTTATGATAGCCCCCTTTGAATCGCATCTGGTCAACTCGAGGCTGAAAATGCAAAGGGGAAAAAAAAAGATAAGATAAAGATAAGAATACTTAAATGTCCATTTTCATTGTAAATAAACATGGGAATTTGTCTTTTGGCAGAAAGAAAGAAAAAATAACTAGAAACAATAGAACAAAAGTATATAAAATTAAACAAAACAACCTTAATGTGAGCATCTAAAATTGCAAGTCTGGAACGTTCTTTGTTTTCTTTTCCATCTATTTCCTCTTTTTCTATATTCGTTCGATTTTGTAGTTCACTCAGTACTCTTGCTCCATCATGAAATTACAAGTGTAGCTGACACAAGGTGGACACCAGATCACCGTGGGGCAG
>NC_090246.1:97345851-97445851 GCF_037325665.1 Littorina saxatilis
TATTGTTACAGCGCATGTACCGATCGTTGACAGATTGTGTAGAACAGAAGCTAAACTAGGTGTATACGCTCGTCACAGCTGAAGGCAGCAATAGGTAGCTTCTCACTGACTTTCTTTGTCTCTCTGACTATCTCACTGTCATAGCTCTCTCTCACTCGATCTGTTCAGTCGTGTGTGCATGTGTGTGTGTGTGTGTGTGTGTGTGTGTGTGAGAGAGTGTGTGAGAGCGCGTGCTTGCATGCGTACACGTGTGTGTGTGATGTGTGCGTGTGTGTGTGTGTGTGAAAGCTAATGCACATGAAACAGAATGACTCGAGTGGTAGTACAGTAAGTATACATGATGAGGGTTACTGAGTTTTGAAAATATCCTCCTTGTCAGATATTTTGCAGTTATCTTTGAAATGTTGTTGGTCTAACAGTAACACCCTCTGGATAATTGATTATTCACAAAGTTGTAACATTTAATTGTTGCTTATAATTGCTCCAAATCCACAGCTATGTATGCCAGTATATATCTGGTCGCATAACGGCAAGCAAAAAACAATAGGCACTCAATCACTCTTTCAAAAAAGCTGAATGATTGCAACCTTAAGTTTATGGCTAAGCGTCAAAATGTGATATACACAACCGATTCCTCATAACTTGTATTGTCTGCTAATTATACCTGAATGTATACAGTCAGTTACACTTACAGCATACTGAAGACGATTTAGCATGGTATAAAAAAGAACAAAACAACATTAATATGTTCACTACTACTACTAGTACTAGCTCCTGAACATTTTGCATACATGTGTTTTATACCTTCCAGATCACAGTATCCTTCATAGTTAAACCTTTATGTGTGTGTGTGTTCAACTACAACTTGTGTGTGTGTGTGTGTGTGTGTATTTTGTGTGAGTGTGTGTATGTGTGTGTTTGTTCAGTGTTTGTGTATGTGTGTGTGTGTTTGTTCTCTGTGTGTTTTTCTATGTGCATCGGCGGCTGTTTTGTTTGGTGACAGCAAAGCATAATTAAATCATGCATACACAAATAGGCTTTCCTCAATGATATATTATATATATATATATATATCTTTAACAAAAGCATTTATACATTTATTTCAGATATTAACCAGATGCACACAGCTTGTTCAGCTCCTTTGACATATTTGTGAGAGTGTAATATGATTTTTTGTTTCATTAAAGATGAAAAGAAAGGCAGGACAAGTTTAAAAAAAATGTACACACAGACATGAAAGGAAATAGTGCTGGATTACATGTACATTAATATGCGAATTAAAGCAACAGGATTCATTAGTTAGTTGTGGAGAAATAATCTACAAACAAAATAATATAGCGGCTTTACAGTTGAATAGATATAGTACTGTACGTGTTGGGGAAAGACCCATGCCAGCTTGTTACACATGTTAGCTGGAAGCACCTGGTGCAGGAAGAAATGTGTTTGCCACACACAACAGACAAATAGAAATATATGACAGCCTATTTGCTGAGTCCCTGAGGTAGTTTATGTACAACTCTCTCTCTCTCTCTCTCTCTCTCTCTCTCTCTCTCTCTCTCTCTCTCTCTCTCTCTCTCTCTCTCTCTCTCTCCAATGCTTATTCTGTTATCCTCATAAAACAAAGAATTGTCATTGTCTCTCTCTCTCTCTCTCTCTCTCTCTCTCTCTCTCTCTCTCTCTCTCTCTCTCATTCTCTCTCTCTGTCATTGTCATTGACATTGTCTCTCTCTCTCTCTCTCTCTCTCTCTCTCTCTCTCTCTCTCTCACATTCTCTCTCTCTCTCTCTCACATTCTCTCTCTCTACGTGCACGTTAAGACCAGGCAAGAAGTGTGCTTGTGCACAGACCAGACAATTATAAATATGACAGCCTATTTGCTAAGTCCTATAGGCCTGTTAGATTCTGATAATGTGTGTGTGTGCACACCTCAGAGCAGGCACAAGACTAATAGGGATAGAGAAGAGAGAAACAGACAGGTATAATGTGTGTTTGAGTGTTGGCAAACTGATCCCCCTCCAATCAATATAGTGATCCACACAGTTAGCTCTGCTTTCGACAACTACATTGCACATGACGTTCAGACTCACTTCATATATATAGCCTCGAAGGAGAACGCAAGCCAGTCAATAACTTTACAATGCAGGGCTGAAACTTTGCTTCTTGATCACCAGGCATTCAAGTGCACTTCTGTTATCTTTACCTCAGGTGGGCTTGAATTTCAGGTAGAGATGCCGAGGGAGATGGAGCTTTGTACTGTGGATGTATTTTACTGCTGGGAGAGGTATACATTTATAGTTGAAATGTCTTTTACTTGGAACTATAGCTAGGAGAGATAAACATTTCATAGTTTAGATGTGTTTTACTGCTACTACGAGGCTGCACATTTTATAATTATATAGTTTAGATGTGTTTTACTGCTAAGAAAGATGTAGTAACTTACAGTTGAAATGAGTGAGCAATATGTGCAGTTTTTAAATTTAGTCAAGTTTTGACTAAATGTTTTAACATAGACAGGGATCGAATCGAGACGAGGGTCGTGGTGTATGTATGTGTGTGTGTCTGTGTGTGTGTATGTGTAGAGCAATTCAGAGAAAACTACTCTACCGATCTTCATGAAACTTACTTGCGATGAGAGTTCCTAGCTGAGTATGATATCCCCAGACATGATTTTTCATTTTTTCGATAAATGTCTTTGACGATATGTCATATCCGGCTTTTAGTGATTGTTGAGGCGGCACTGTTACGCCCTCATTATTTTACCAAATTGATTGAAATTTTGTTCAAGCAATCTTCGACGAAGGCAGGACTTTAGGATTGTATTTCAGCTTGGAATCTTAACAATTCGTTGATTAGTTTGCTCGTTTAAGTTGTCATTAAAAACGATTTTTCACTTACAGATTAAAAAATTACTACATTGTACTCTTCATCTTCTCCTGAATTCAAAAATATATAGATACGTTATGTTTACTTGAAAAAACGCGCTCAAAATAAAAGAAAATAGGTCGAGTATAATGTTCGCATGCTTCGCGGAGACGAGCGTGACCCGTCTCGGTCTTCGGGGAAGTTTAGCCGAGACTATCTGAATGTAGTCTCGGCGATGACTGGTTTTTGGTGTTGATCTTTTAGTTTGATGCCTACAGATTGACTAAATGTTTTTATATCGCTTCACGCGACTTGTTTTTTCTTTCATCAGGTCTGCTGCAATCTCAAGTAAAAATGCTGAGTGAGACAGAGCTTTGTGCTGTTTATGTGAATTACTGCTAAGAGAGATGTACGTGTATCAGTTTAAATAAGTGCGCAAAACATACAAATCCAAAAACAAACAAGTCGCGTGAAGCGATATATAAACATTTAGTCAAGCTCAGTCTGCATGAAAGTAACAGATTAACATTAAACAAGTCGCGTGAAGCAATATAAAAACATTTAGTCAAGCTCGGTCTGCATCAAAGTAACAGATTAACATTAAACAAGTCGCGTGAAGCGATATATAAACATTTAGTCAAGCTCGGTCTGCATCAAAGTAACAGATTAACATTAAACAAGTCGCGTGAAGCGATATATAAACATTTAGTCAAGCTCGGTCTGCATCAAAGTAACAGATTAACATTAAACAAGTCGCGTGAAGAGATATAAAAACATTTAGTCAAGCTCGGTCTGCATCAAAGTAACAGATTAACATTAAACAAGTCGCGTGAAGCGATATATAAACATTTAGTCAAGCTCGGTCTGCATCAAAGTAACAGATTAACATTAAACAAGTCGCGTGAAGAGATATAAAAACATTTAGTCAAGCTCGGTCTGCATCAAAGTAACAGATTAACATTAAACAAGTCGCGTGAAGCGATATATAAACATTTAGTCAAGCTCGGTCTGCATCAAAGTAACAGATTAACATTAAACAAGTCGCGTGAAGCGATATAAAAACATTTTGTCAAGCTCAGTCTGCATCAAAGTACAGTAGTCCCTTCCATTTCCGGCCCTTTCGTGGGCGTGAACCTACCCGGAGCGGCCAGCTTTCCCATGACTAATGAGTTTTCCTTCTATAATTGACTCTTAATGGCCGTTAACCTGTCTGACGCGGTCAACGGTCACTGATTTTTGCCCTAAGGTGCCCCTCTTACTTGACAGGAGCGGCCACTTAACGGCCACTTGTCACTTTCGCGGGCGAGCGCCTGTGGTGTGTGTGTGTGTGTGTGTGTGTGTGTGTGTGTGTGTGTTGTGTGCACAGACGGCACAGCACGAGCAGACGACATGAATACTTACGCATGCGCAAACTGTAAATACAGACATGCGCATACATGTACATTTACGGCAGTCACTTCCGGATCGATCACAGCTGATGTGAGTTTGAAACACTTGTTTATCTGACACTCAAATACATATTATAATAGTAGTACGAAACAATAGCTTAGCCAGGACGATCGAGTTAAACACGCAAATAATTAAGATGTATAAACGAAAGCAAAACTAACAGAGACAATGAATCGGCGGCTCGTGGATGATCGCTTTCTTTTCTTCATGAAAACTTGATCGTGTTTTTTTGGGTTTTTTGGAGGAGGAGGGGGCCTGTAATGAACGGCCACCTGATATTTGCCGTCACCTTTGCAATGACTAATGGGTGACCGGATATGGCAGGTACTACTGTAACAGATTAACATTAAACAAGTCGCGTGAAGCAATATAAAAACATTTAGTCAAGCTCGGTCTGCATCAAAGTAACAGATTAACATTAAACAAGTCGCGTGAAGAGATATAAAAACATTTAGTCAAGCTCGGTCTGCATCAAAGTAACAGATTAACATTAAATAAGTCGCGTAAGGCGAAATTACTACATTTAGTCAAGCTGTCGAACTCACGGAATGAAACTGAACGCACTGCATTTTGTCATCCAGACAATACAGCTTCGTCAATTGCAGCGAGAAGAAAATCGCTTCACCTCCCACGTGCAAAACGCAGTGAAATTGACAAGCAAGAATAGCACGGTAGCAAATGGTGCTAAGCAGGAAAGCGCGCTTTTCTGTATTCTTGTTTACTTTCTGAGCTTGTTTTGAATACAACATATCATATTAGCTCTATATGTTTTTGGAATCAGGAAATAACAAAGAATAAGATGAAATCATTTTTGGATCGATTTGATAAATTTTAATTGTAGTACTAATTAATCTATTTATGTTAATTGTGATCACATTTAAAGAGTAAACATAACATATATATATGTATGTATTTTTAGATTCAGAATTTGATGAAGAATACAATGCAATCAATTTTAAATCTGTTTGCGAGAATTTGATTTTAATGACAACTTTAATGAGCAAACTCATTAGTTAGTTTTTAAGCCTCCAACCGCTGAAATACAATACCAAAGTCCGGGCTTCGTCAAAGATTACTTGACCAAAATTTCAACCAATTGGGTTGAAAAATGAGAGCGTGACAGTGCTGCCTCAACTAATGCACAAAAAGCCGGATACGACGTCATCAAAGACATTTATCAACAAAATGAAAAAGAAGTCTGGGGATGCCATACTCAGGACCTCTCATGTTAAGTTTCAAGAAGATCGGTCCAGACTACAGTTTTCTCTGAATCGCTCTAGTCACACACACACACACACACACCATATTAAGATAGTCTTGACTAACCACATCGAAGACTGAGACGGGTCACGCTCGTCTCCGCGAAGCATGCAAACATTATACTCGACTTATTTTCTTTAGTCTGAGCGCTTTTTTCAAGTAAACATAAAATATCTATATATTTTTGAATTCAGGAGAAAACGAAGAATACATCGCAATGCTTTTTTAATCTGTAAGTGAAAAGTCGTTTTTAATGACAACTTTAATGAGCAAACTAATTAACCTATGTTTAAGCTTCTGAGCTGAAATGCAATACCGAAGTCCGGACTGAGTCGAACATTGCTTGACAAAAATTTCAATCAATTTGGTTAAAAAATGAGGGCGTGACAGTGCCGCCTCAACAATCACAAAAAGCCGGATATGACATCATCAAAAACATCTATCGACAAAATGAAAAAAATGTGTGGGGATATCATACCCAGGAACTTTCATATCAAGTTTCAGGAAGATCGGTCCAGTAGTTTTGTCTGAATCGCTCTACACACACACACACACACACACACACACACACACACACACATACATACACCACGATCTTCGTCTCAATTCCCCGTCTATGTTAAAACATTTAATCAAAACTTGACTAAATGTAAAAAGACTGCCAACGTTCCAAATTTCAGAATTAATTTTTTGTTGCAAAATATACAGTTCTGTTTTGTTCGTGCACCTCAGATGTGCTTCAGTCAAGCAGGGAATCGGATCCTGAGAGAGACAGAGCTAACTTTTTCCTGCAGATGTTTTTGCTCCCAGGAGAGATGTACATATTATAGTCAAATGAGTGTGCAAAATGTGTGTTGGCATGCAGTAAGGATAGACATGGAATTATTGATTTTTTGTTAAGCAAACAGCCCAAGCAACTTTTGTATAGTATGATTATGAGGACAAACATGACATTTTAAAGGAAAAAGCAAAACTGAAATAGTACTGGGAACGTTGAGCTTACGTTGATACTCATTTCTCCTGAAATTAACTGAACTATTAAAATGCATGCAACCCTAGTGTCACTTAGGCTTTCATCTCTTAACCCCATAATCTTTTAACCTCTGCCACACACATAGTCATAGAGAGAGACACACACAGACACATGCACAACACATAGTCATAGAGAGAGACACACACATACATACACAACACATAGTCATAGAGAGAGACACACACATACATACACAACACATAGTCATAGAGAGAGACACACACATACATACACAACACATAGTCATAGAGAGAGACACACACAGACACATGCACAACATACATGCATGCACACACACGCCCATTTGAACACTCACATACACACACACATGCACAGACACTACTTTGCAATAATGAGTAATTTTATGCACATATGATTCAACAGCATGAAACAGCAAGCTTTGGAATATTGTGTATCATTTCTTTTAACATCAAGTGCCACAATATTTGAAATCTGGTTTTTCAGCTCATTGTGTGTATGCAGATGTAATTGAATTTGTGAAGGATTTTTTTAAACAAATAATTTAACATCACAAAGCGCAGGGTGTACAAGAGTATGAAAGCCATTGGAATGTGTGTGTGTGTGTGTGTGTATGTGAGTGTTTGTATGTGTGTATGTGTGTGTGTGTGTGTGTATGTGTGTGTGTGTGTGTGTGTGTATGTGTGTGTGTGTGTGTGTTCATCTGCATATGTGTGTATATTTGTGTTTTCCTAGCATTGGGTTTATTTGTGGTACCAACAGTTCAACAACCTTTACAGCTAGACTTCCATCTCACTATTTATGCAGGTCAATTCTGTGAACAGGCAGGACTAACCCAGAGGTAAAGTTCATCAATCAACTCCTGCACAATTACCACAAGGGAAATCCATTACCCCCTGTTCCCTATGCTCTGATTAATAGTGGGCCCTTATGGAGGGGGCTAATGCCGGGTTGCTTAGATGTATTTAGGTGTAATTTAGCGCGTGCACATTTTTGTGTTTGTGTAATGAGTTGTGGATGCTTATTGGCATGGATGCAAGTAGTTGTGCCATGTTGTGTGTGAGCGTGTGTGCATGCGTGTCTGTGTGTGTGTTTGTGTATGAGTGATGAGTTCTTCTTGCCTAAATGTGGTTATTGAAGTATTTAGGGACTGTGAAGGTTGATTAGCTGGTGCAGTCATAAATTACCACCCCGGGTGAACAACTCTTGAAAACGGCTACCTGCCAATTACAACCACCCAAAGAAACCCTTTCTTTTATAACTCACCTTTCCATAAAGACCACCTGTCTGTAGGGACCTCAGTTTAGGCTTTGGTATCTTTGGTGGTCCCTTAAGGCAGGTTCAACTGTATTTGTATGTGTTTGTGAGTCTGTCCATCTTGTATGTCTGTTAGTGTGTGTGTTCACAAGTAGCACCAAAAATCGTTACTTACTAACAGTTTCTACTTTTTACATTGACTATGTAAGTTTAGTACTATTAGTAGACCGCCCTGATATGGCCCTTCGTGGTCGGCTGGGCGTTAAGCAAACAAACAAACTATTAGTAGACATTGTGGGAGAGCGATTAAAAGCTCAGTTGAGCGGATTGTTAGAAAAATAACGTCACTTTACAAACATTTTACAGCTTGTGATTGATAAGAAGGCAAGTTATCTCCTTTGCAAAACATTATAACAATGAATTACATCGCGTTAGTTAAAGATGTTAATCAATAGTCCTGTTACAAAATTATATGGCGAAGTTTCTGTGAGGCTGTTTCAAGGGGAGCAACCTCTTCGTGACTACTAATGGTAAACTGAGACACAGTTGTCGGTGCTTGGACCTTCCCTTGCTGTATTGCAACTATTGCCAACACGTGTCAATGTGTGTGTGTGCGCGCGCGCGCGCGTGTGTGTGTGTGTGTGTGTGTGTGTGTGTGTGTGTGTGTGTGCTCAAGAGAGAGAGAGAGCGAGCGAGCCCCAAGGGGTTGCTTTAGGTTGATTATCAAGTTGTGGTCATGCGCCAGTATGGAAAGTACTCTGAACAAAATCCGGCACAGTATTACAACGTACAGTATCAGATTTCAGTATCACTCAGGTACAGGTTGTAAGGACATTTTAATATCGAAATATATCAGGCTGAGTCATTCACATCTGGGATGACAATTGTTCCACCTCATGTTCCGCTTTGAAGCGCCGTACAGATCAGGCCAGCTTGCCGTCGTATGTGAAATGTCCATCTCTCCACGCCGCTCTCTCGAGTTTCTTGGATCAGAATGAACTGCGTAAGCGTATTATATAGATCTATCATACATGTATAATTATGAGTTTTATTTTATTTTACTGATAGTGATAGCTTGGATACTTTTTTTCTGGATCTCATGGTATGTGTTTTTGGGAAGGAAAAGGGGAATTTTGTTAGTTTTTTTTTGTGTGTGTGTGCTCTTTCTCATTAAAATCACGGGGCAACGGATATGGACACAACCATCATCGAGCGCTAAAGACGAAGAAGGTTGGTCTTTCAGACTTTTAATGACATGATCAGTCAAATTTGCAGTAAAATCTTGAAACATATCTTTGAACGTCAGTTGCCCATAGTGAAGGTGTAAGTATTTCATTATTACAGTGATAGCATGTATTTGCTTTTCGCTGCCGAATAGTCCTCAACTCCTAAGCTTAGAGCTTAATTCTTGTATGAATCCAAAAAAATTTCCTCAATGTTTTTTAAATTTTTTTAAAATTCTTGTATGCTTTCCGCTCTGGCATTCCACAAGAGAAACCCCTGATCGATCTGGTTGAATACATTTACAAAAATGGTTGATTTCATTTTAACCCACGAATTCATGACCTAGTACTTGAAGTCTATAGGTATCCAAGAAACTTTGACACAGCAATTATGATCGAAGTGATCAATTGATTATCGATCAGTTAAAGATACATGTGTCACTGACACAGAAAGTTATTTAACAACGAGAGAACTGCTCCACACCAGGACTTATCCTGCTTGATGCACGTGCTCGGTGATAATGTGTCGTCGGCACAGAAAATGACTTTGGAATGAGAGAAAGTGGAATGCGTAGATTCTACACCTTCATAGCCCCCGAATATGGTCATGATGTCATTCCTCCGAAAGCGGCGTGTGGCTGCCTTAATGGCGGGGTAAAAACGGCCATACACGTACAAATCCACTCGTGCAAAAACACGATTGTACGTGGGAGTTTCAGCCCATGAACGCAGAAGAAGAAGAAGAAGAAAGTCACTGATGATGTCCAACCTCTGGAATTAGCCCACAGGAGCTTGTATAAAAGTGTTTCGCCAGGGGCCTGTCGATCGGAGTACGACTGGGCTTACTACTACTACTACCCCCACTACTACTACTACTACTACTACTATTACCACTACTACTACTACTACTACTACACGTACTACTACTACTACTACTACACGTACTACTACTACTACTACTACACGTACTACTACTACTACGACTACTACTACTACTACTACTACTACTACTACACGTACTACTACTACTACTACTTTTACAGTAGAAGGTTATAGGCTACAATACTTCGATCGACTGGCCCTGACCGTGCACTTTACAATATTACAAGCTCCTGTGTACCAGCCTGAAGGATTGCATCCGCACGCGTTCTCATGACGGAAAATGATCACAGAAACGGGAGGGCAGGGGAGGGAAAGAAGCCGAAAGGAAGAGATTCGGGAGGATTGGAGCTAAAAGAGATATATAAATCCCCGATAGACTGATAACCTAATCGTGCACTGCAATCAAGGGACCGGCCTTTCATTGTATATAGAGGCCTTACCCTCTCCCTGTCACTCGCAAGACATGACTGCAGACAATGAAGTTTACTGGCGAAATTGACGAACTGGCTCCCGGTTTTGACCTGAAGGTCTGAGCATGCAGTTGCATGAATGGGTTTCAGGTACAGAAAATGCCCGACGGGTGGCTTTCCCTGTAGGTTTATAGAGAGGAATAAAACACACACATACACACGCACAGACGGACAGACAGACAGAAGAAGGAGGTCCAGGCAATATAAATGCATATGATATCGACGGTGTTGTAATTGTATTGTAATCCTACGAGAACAAATGTACTTGTGTAAATGGCATAGAATTGATTCTTGAATAATGTGAGTGCCGACCTTCATGCAGGATTTTGCATGGCGCATTTGCAACACAAGAACAAATTTACTTGCCGACCCCCGTAGCGCAGTGGTTAGCGCATCGGGTTGCGGGCCGCGAGATCGTGGTTCGAATCCCATAAGGGGTGCGTGGGTTTTTTCGAGCTTCGATCGGCTCCTACCCAGAGTGGAAGTGCTAAAGTTCCAATGGGGAGGCTGGGATCACACAGCCGAGTGTCATTCACTTTACGAATGCGATTGACTCTGAAAGCGCGAAAATTAAAAAAACCAAGAAATTCCTCCGAGGTAGGAAAAACACCCCCGTCCTTACCATTCTCACTGCCACCAACTGAGAAGGTTATTTCCCTTTGACCATTAATATGTCCCTCTATAAGTCCTTGTAGAATCTTAATCCACCAATAACTCCCTAACCGTGTGTTTGACTGGTCCCAATTTTTGTAAGGACCGTCTCAGGAATGTATAGAACCTGTTCACCAAGTTTGGTGACGATCGGTCCGTTCATTCTTGAGATCTATATGCGAACACAAACACACAAACAAACAAACACATCGACCGAATCCTATACACACCCCTATACCGGGGGTGTAAAAACCTTGTCTCGATTCTTGTGACCCTTCCTGCTCAGGGCTCTCATGGTGACCTTGGTCCCAGTGTTCCTGTTCCAGCCATCCCTGAATATTCTGCTGCCAGCCTGGGATGCTCCGGGGGGGTCGACGGAGGGACGCAGTGGCGGTCTGCTCTCTGAGGAGACGCTCACTCAGTCTGGCTCCGCGACTTAACAGTCAGTGTCGAAAGTAGAGGGCTTAGTAGGTAGCGGTGCCTGTGTCCTTGGCCAGGAACAGGACCAATACTGAACACCGTCGAAGTGACTCAGCAGCAGTGCAGTGTCATCTTCCGAGGGTAGCCTACCGCAGCGGCCTGACATCCTTCCCTGGAGTGTCTGTAAAATTAGTGAGGGTGCCCAGGTGTCTGACCAACACTGGGGGCTCATTGATTCGACAAAGTCTGGCGGCGGAACGAAGTTCAGGGGTGGATGTTGCAATGAGTGCTGGGACGGGGCGGCGTGGAAGCATACTGGGAGAAGGAACAAGAAAAAAAAAAAAAATTTACTTGTGTAACTGGCAACGAATTTATTCTTGAATAATGTAAGTACCGAGAAATAACAGGGGTCAAATCGAAGATTTGTTTCATGCTCTTAGCTCACATTCGGGGCCAGATTGACAAAGGAGGGCAACGAAGATTTGGGTTACTGGCCTTTTTGCAGCTGTTTTCACGTCTGTAAAACTCCCATGGGTAATCAGAAACAACAGGGCTGCTTGTGTTTCCTGCAGTGTGATCAAGCAACATAATTTACCAGCATAATTGAAGAGCAAACGTCGGTCAAAAATAGGACCTCTTTTTCACTGGCAACTGAGAAAACCTGCCGCAGCCAGAGGCAAAGGGATTTGATGCTACTATAGTTGTTACTTGTTACAGTTGTAGCATAGTTGGACAAAAAAGCGGGGAGAATTTGGATAACATTTTATTACATCTTTGGGAAGCTGCGAGTTTTAGCTAGCACCTTGCCTGTGGCTCAAACGATGTGCTTAGATAATACATGACTGTAATAGGATACAGGGTAGTTTCAGCAATATATATACGACTAGATGAATACCCGCTTCGCCGGGTACGGCTTCGCCGGGAAGAAGTCGAGCCGAATACCCGGCTGCGCCGGGGACCCGGCTTTGCCGGGTGTACGCCGGCTTTGGCGGCGCACCGCACGAAGGAAGGGAGACAAACGCGCAAAACACTGGAGAAGAGTAAAAAAAGTATAACGGGAATATGGATTGAGCGTTGTCGACAGTGACCTTCTGAAAATAGAAACGGGAATATGGATTGACGCCACACAAAGGAAGGGAGATACACGCTGAAAACACTGGAGAAGATAAGGAAGAGTTACTGGGAATGGATCCAGAGAAAAACCAAAATCGGTTCAGCGCTGCGCGCTGAGAGCACGTGTTGAAATATCTCATCGACCAGGTTGTGTCCGGGGTGTACTTGAATATGGCCACCAAATTTGAAAGAGATCCATCGAGAACTTTGGCTTGGCATCGCGGACACACACACAAACACACACATACACACACACACACACAAAGTCGTATATATATATTAGAAGATAGATATGAGTCGTGTTTTGTTATTTATTTTATTTTATTTTTTTGTCTGGAGAAAATATTTACAGTAGCTTCATACAAATCACTACGCACGTCTACTTCAGTTTGTCCACAGCTTGAAAGAAGGGCGAAAATAAACACACTTATAAAGAAATCACAGTGACACGTAGACACAGACATAAACATTACCTGCACCCAATTGACAGTATGAGTACCCAGGCGACAGTTTTACAACCTACTTCAACTTCTTTCCCCCTACCCAAAGTGTTGATGCGATACACCGTAATTCGAACCAAAAAAATGTTACGCCGGACATATTGGTAGTCTTGGGAAAGCAAGATACATCTTGAAGTATTTGCAGTAGCGGTGTTGCGGTCTTTAAGTTCCTCCAAGCATAGCTTTCTCATTCGTCACTGCACAGGCACACATAGTTGAATCGTCTGTTCAGCCTCCATTATTGAGATCTCATGTGCACTTTATCCGCTGACATTCTCGAAAGAAAAGATCTTTGCGTTGATAGTTTACTTACAAACAAACATGGCTCAAGACTGGGCAAACGTGGTTTTTTTTTTACTAGATGGCTTGAAAGATGGTCGAAGGGAGAAATATATGCTCAACATGAACACGATCTTAGATTACGTTGCAATGTTTGCACATGCGCAGTGACCGAATGCGAAAGTTGGACTGGGACGTTCATGTGCATATGGGTGTTCTCGATAAACTAAGATATATCTTTCAGTAGCTCAGTCTTGAATCTTTTTGTTTTGTTTTGAGTTTGCCATGCACATCATATTTAGAGAATCCCAGAAAGATACATTTACAGACACGTGGTAATGACAAACTGCATGGGATGGTTGACACAAAAGAGAATGGTCATATGTGGAAATTATTCTGAAAACAATTTTAAGCATTTGATGCTAAAATTGGGGTATTGTTGTTGGTTCGATGGGTTTGATGCTCTGTTTATCAGCGGAGACAATTTGTGCATGCTGTTTTCAAGGGCAGTGGTTTCATAGGCAAATTTGAATTAATCTGACCCCCAAAGCTGATATGAATCTGTACTTTCTTTGAAATACAGGTATGATTTTTTTGTATTTTTCTTTGAGCTACCCTCCAGATAAAAAAATCTTGATCATTCTGACACACAACACATTGACTAGCTTTTAATGCAAAACAGTAGGAATGCCAGATCAGAATAAGCAAGCTTCTGTATTATAGTCTTCTCTAGAGTGTAACGTGCTAATTAGGATAGTGGTAATGATGATGATGAAGAGGAGGAGGAGAGGATGAGGAGAGGAGGAGGAGAGGAGGAGGAGGAAGGCAAGGCGGAGCAGCAAAGGATCAAGGGAGCGGGTGAGGGATAGAGGAAGATGAATATGATAATTATGTGATCGTGATGATGCCAATAAGGAAACGGAGAGCAGAAAGACAAACATTAAACAACTTCCATCATAACCTGAACAGAGTTTGACGCCCAAGCTATTTTTATCTTTCCATTTTTTTCTTTTTGTTCATGTTTATTCTCATTTCATGTTTGTTTTTCTTGGACGTCATATGCGCAAGTGAAACTGGAGCTAGAGGATGTACACTCGTCGGAAATTGGCAGTGCCATGACAACAGTACCAGCAAATCAGCATTTTTTTCTCTTTGGAAATAGGTGTCGACTTGCCACTAAACAGCCGAGTCGAATTTCGCTGGTGTTATTCCGTCGTTGTCCATACATTTGTCTGGTGTCGTGTTCAGAGCGTGGGCTTCGGAAAGACTAGTGTGTTAAGAAAGGAACAAAAGCAAAGAAAAGCTGCGGAAATATTAAACAAATTGTGACGTCCCATGTTTTTTTTTCTTGTTTGTGGAAATGGCTATTCATATTTGATGAGAGTGTCTTATTTCCAAAATCTCGCCAAGAAAACATTTGCAAACCTCTTTGGTGCTGGTGGTAATACATTTTCGAACACAGTTTATATCAAATTGCGGTCGTAGATTTAGCTCAGGCGGAAAAGTTTTCGGCGAAATGTTGGCATTTTCCATGCGGTGACAACTTTTCGAAGCTGGACATCTTTTATTTATTTATATGTATATATGTGTCCACATAACACAGTTTTTGATGCGTTAAATGATGATTTATGTCTGCGTGTGGCGTACATACAGTAAACGACGAGATTGATTTTGCCAAAAAGAGAAGTCTGTCAAATTCAGCCATCACTGATGATGGGGTTTAGGATTCGGGATGCCGTAGTTGATGGCATTAAGAGGGCAGTATTAGGAACTGCGGCATTCCCCTTTACTTTTACCCTTGTCGAAGCTCGCAAATTACATTGTGGAATGGAGTTCTCTCTCTCTCTCTCTCTCTCTCTCTCTCTCTCTCTCTCTCTCTCTCTCTCTCTCTCTCTCTCTCTCTCTCTCTCTCTCTCTCTCTCTCTCTCTCTCTCTCTCTCTCTCTCTAGCTCTCTAGCTCTCTCTCTCTCTCTCTTTCTCTCTCTAGCTCTCTAGCTCTCTCTCTCTCTCTCTCTCTCTCTCTCTCTCTCTCTCTCTCTCTCTCTCTCTCTCTCTCTCTCTCTCTCTCCCGAAAGTTTAACGTCCCAATCCCAAAGATAGATCTCTTCAAATCAAGCTTAGCCTATTCTGGTAGCGTCCTGTGGAATTCTCTCCCGGAATTTGTGAGAGTCCCAATGAGTCTCAATACTTTCAAAAAACACCTTTCACTGTATTTAATGTTAAATTACGAAAAATCACAGTGATGGAAGACTTCGTTTGGTTATATTTTCATTTGTCCAAAGCATCAGTGTTCATTATATCCACACAAAAACACTCAAAGCTTTAATAACACATTTACTCATGCATGTGTATTCAGCATTGTTTTCACTACGTTACATATACGACGCTTTATATTTGTGTATAATATGTAATGTGTAAATATTCATATGTTGTTGTTTTTCTCTACCTTTTTTTCTACGTTAATATCCGTGTAAATATGTGATTAGATTAGTCCCCTCTCTGGGCGAGGGCTGGTTGAAAAAAAGCTCGTTGTATTGCTTATGCCACAATCCTCGAAAAATAAAATTTGATTTGATCTCTCTCTCTCTCTCTCTCTCTCTCTCTCTCTCTCTCTCTCTCTCTCTCTCTCTCTCTCTCTCTCTCTCTCTTTCTCTCTCTCTTTCTCTCTAGTTTAGTCCCTCTTTAGGGCGAGGGCCAGATGCAAAAAAGCATAACTATGCTTATTCTTGTCACCCTCGAAAAATAAAGATTTGTCATTGTCATTGTCATTGTCATTGTCTCTCTCTCTCTCTCTCTCTCTCTCTCTCTCTCTCTCTCTCTCTCCCTCTCTCTCTCTGTCTCTCTCTCTCTGCACCCTCTCTCTCTCTCTCTCTCTCTCTCTCTCTCTCTCTCTCTCTCTCTCTCTCTCTCTCTCTCTCTCTCTCTATTTCATGTCGTGGCTAAAAGTGGGGATATTTTTCAACTGCAAAACGTACACACAAAACTTCACACTCAAATATACTGCCGCACGCAGTCACATATATACGCCTGGCATTATGCATGTTCTGGTGTTCCAGTGCACTTCGGGATGACAGACAATTCCGCTCTGCGAAACGTGTCCGGAGGCCCTTGTAACAGGTTGGAAGAAAAAATGCCGACTTTTTTGTCAGGCCAAATTCCATCCAACATCTCCATCTTTGGGTAAAAAAAGGAAGATACAGCTTGACCCTGTTTTGCACGATTTTTTTCGGAGGATATTTTTAAAGAGGGACATGTGCCATCGTCAGAACTCAGAGTAGAGTAAAAAAAAAAAAAAAAAATCCATCTCACACGGCATTAATAGGTAACATGCGCCTTGAGTCGCCTTGTGTGGTGAGATACGTGCGCGATACAAATCCTCGTAAATAGAATACAAATAAATAGAGAAATTTAATGCTGTAAGAATTTAGCATTTGGATTTTTATTGAAAAACAAAAGAAAACAAGTCGCGTAAGGCGAAAATACAATATTTAGTCAAGTAGCTGTCGAACTCACAGAATGAAACTGAACGCAATGCCATTTTACTCGTAGCATCGTCAGGCCACCGCTCATGGCAAAGGCAGTGAAATTGACAAGAAGAGCGGGGTAGTAGTTGCGCTAAGAAGGATAGCACGCTTTTCTGTACCTCTCTTTGTTTTAACTTTCTGAGCGTGTTTTTAATCCAAACATATCATATCTATATGTTTTTGGAATCAGGAACCGACAAGGAATAAGATGAAAGTGTTTTTAAATTGATTTGGACAATTCAATTTTGATAATTAATTTTCAGAGCTTGTTTTTAATCCGAATATAACATATTTATATGTTTTTGGAATCAGCAAATGATGGAGAATAAGATAAACGTAAATTTGGATCGTTTTATAAATTTTTATTTTTTTTTTACAATTTTCCGATTTTTAATGACCAAAGTCATTAATTAATTTTTAAGCCACCACGCTGAAATGCAATACCGAAGTCCGGGCTTCGTCGAAAATTACTTGACCAAAATTTGAACCAATTTGGTTGAAAAATGAGGGCGTGACAGTGCCGCCTCAACTTTCACGAAAAGCCGGATATGACGTCATCAAAGACATTTATCCAAAAAATGAAAAAAACGTTCGGGGATTTCATACCCAGGAACTCTCATGTCAAATTTCATAAAGATCGGTCCAGTAGTTTAGTCTGAATCGCTCTACACACACACACACACACACACGCACACACGCACATACACCACGACCCTCGTTTCGATTCCCCCTCGATGTTAAAATATTTAGTCAAAACTTGACTAAATATAAAAAGAAAAAAAAGAAAGGAGGATGTAGAAAAGAAGAAGAAGAAGGACAAACAAATAAAAAGCAGTTGTGTTTTGTCTTCCTTTTGAAGCGAGCGTGATATCAAGTTTGTCGCATTTCGAAATGAGGGGCAAACAGGAGGCGTACAGTAAATGTGTGTGAGTTTGAGTTTGCACTTTGGGTCATGCTCAATCTCTAACATACGAACGCACGCACGCACTCACGTACGCACACACACATGCGCACGCACGCACGCACGCACGCACGCACACGCGCACGCACACGCACGCACTCACACACACACACACACACACACACACACACACACGCACGCACGCACACACACACACACACACACACACACACACACACACACACCTTGTTACGACTGTCCTTAAGGTGGAGGATAAAATAAGCTGTGTACGTTCAATTGCTGCTTACGTCTTTGTTTCTTGATTTTGGTACCGTTGTGTTCCTAAGACGGTACCAAAATCAATAGACGCACGAAGCAATTGATAACTTTGACTGTCGCTCGTAAACAGCTTACTTTACACTGAGACGAAGATTTCGCGAAGTCGAACATTCAGTGAAAAAGCTTCGTGGAAATAGATTTCGCGAAGTCGACGTCGCCCAAATAATGTGAGGCTTCGGAACTCAGACGCTTTTGACCTTTGTGAAGGGATGTTCTCGGCTGTCGGCGAAACACCGAAACTTATTTCAAATCACCGAGAAGAAAATAAAACCTATAGCAACATCCCTGTGGTGTTATTGGAACACAAAACAGACCCTCGAATGATCATGACCCACCTGAACAATCCGCATGAGCAACAAGAGAAAGGCAATTCTCCACAAAACCAACCCCACCTTGCCCCGGATCCCATTATGCATGGAGTCATCATGCAAGGGATGGAAGCCCTAAGCTTCCGGGGATTGCTTCCTCTGATGACTGGCTGGAGCGAAAATATTTATCTGACGTTTGTGGTCCCTGTTTCCGGAGGGACCTGTTGCATCTTAATTAGATTCTTGACTCGAGCGCATCTTCACTATCGACCCAGCGGTTCCCCATTGCCGCGATGGACAAAAGTATCCAACAGGCGTCGCTACTTCATCTGAAACGTTTTTCGAAGTTTGTTGCTGTATCCAGGATCCATTTCAACGAAATTATGTCCACCAACAGGCGTAGCATCTTCATAAGCTCTTCCCGTAAAACTCACCATCTATGATCGGGCCAGGCTTTCAGAAATCCTCAAAACAAAAAATAAAATAAAAAGATTGCTTTCTGTGCAGACAAAGATTTTGTTATGAGTAACATACCCAGAGTGTTGCTGTGTCCGTTAAGAAAAAAAAATAATAACAAAAAAAATCCCACTCTGCGCAGAAAGCCTCGAGTCGAAGTTGCTGATTGGTTGGTGTGTCAGTGTCCAAATGGAGGTTTGATTGTAAAAGCCTTGGCAAATTTGAGATGATGAGTATAACCGTTAACAGGGGAAATATTGTACTTTTAAAACGTTTTTCGCTATTTCTTGCTGTTTCCACGGTGTTTTTTTGGATCAGGATTATCTCAGTAACAGACGTCACATCTTTGTTAAATCGTCGCGATATAACCTTCGTGGTTGAAAACGACGTTAAACACCAAATAAAGAAAGAAAGATCTTTGTTAAAAAAGCGATGTTCACCATTTTTTTGTCGTTTCCACGTTGTTTTTTCTCGCTCTGTCTCTCCTCTTTTTTGTCTCTCTCTCTCTCTCTTTCCCACTCTCTCTCCCCTTCTCACTCGTTCCCCCTCTCTCTCCCCCTCTCACTCTTTCCCCTTCTCCCTGTCTTTCTGTTTCTTTCTTTGTCTCTCTGTTTTTTTCGTGCCTCTTTTTCTCTCTCTGTCACCAGTCTCCAAACAAAACTAGTCCAGCGCTAGTCGTCACAAAACCGTACAACTGAAAAACAATTTTGATTTTAAGCTTTCTGAAGTAAATATCAAATACTCGGCTTTTTGTTGCTCTTTCGATTAAAAATGTTTTGGCTTGTGTGGGAATACTGTGTTTAGAATTTGGCGGCTGTCTGTCTAAAAGCGAAACGTTTCTCTTTTTTTAATGCTTACTAACCGACCACAGCAGAGACACGCGTTTCTGTAATAGGGGAAGAGGTAGGCCCTATGTGGCTTGGAATGTCGGTTTGTATTGCGAATAAGCCGTTGGAGCGTTTTCTTTCGCAGTTTTGCGTGCTCAAGCAACGCGCTTTTTTATGCATCTAAAAAAATGTGCGTACCTTTCATTTGTGTTCATAAGCATTATGCACACACACACTTACCTCCCCCTCTTCGAACCCCACCCTTTCCCTCAACCCTTACCCACTTACCTCCTGTCTCCCTCACGAATTCAAACTCAATTTGTTTTCTCCATGCGCCTGTCGTCGGGCGTGGAACATGGGAGGATTTGCCTTGATCTCTCTCACAGTGTTTTAGATGTCTGCCGCGCAAATAGAACTCCACACCCAAAATAAGATCACCGGCGGAGTGCACAGAGCCGCAGGATGAGAGAAAAAGAGAAAAATGGAACGGGTGGATGGGGGTGGGGGAGGAGAAGACGGGGGATGGAGGGAGACATAAAAACACAAGTCGTCGGAGATAGGATCGAATGCCCTGACGACGAAATGAGCAACAGGAGGCTCCAATGGATTTTTTTCTATTCCAAGAGGAAGGGAGAAACGTATTGAAAGAAAGGAGAATGGGTAACGAGAGAAGCTATTGATGGGAAGGTAGTTGTTTCAGACGGTCCCTTTGGAACTTAAATTAATGTCTTTTTTTCCAACCTTAGTCGCTGTTGCCGGTTCGCTTGGTGTTATGTCACTGTGTGTGTGTGTGTGTGTGTGTGTGTGTGTGTGTGTGTGTGTGTGTGTGTGTGTGTGTGTGTTTGTGTGTTTGCTTACATGCGACAAGAAATCGGAAAGCAAAAGGCCTTGGCCACGCAAATGTTTTGTCGAGGCCAGAGACTATATCTCTTTCTCTCTCTGGCACTAACAGACACACGCATACGCCAGGGAGGAGGGGGTGAGAGGCAGATGGAGTAAGAGAGAGAAAGAGTAGTTTTCTGATCAAGGAAAACAATAGAGTAGAAAGGCAGATGGGTTATGAGAGACCCGGGCGGTAGTTATTTCAGACGGTCCTTTTGCGATCAAATAACTATTAATTATTACCTGTTATTTTGCCGTCGCTTGGTAACGGGCAAGTTGTTCCTTTATGTCTTAGTTTACGGGTACCAAGAACAGTTAACTAAAGGCCTTGAAAGCACCAGCGTACTCTGTCTGATCATCTGTCTGTCTGTCTGATATCTGTCCGTTTCTCTATCTCTTTGTCAGCCTTTCTTTCTCTATGTCTCTTTGTTTCTCTCACGGACACGCACACGCACGCACACACACACACCTCCCCTCAAACCAATTCTCACCACACAACACCTGTACAAGTATAAATCTTTCCAACAAGTGCAAATGAGCGTCATGAAGGCTGTTATCAGATGCATTGCAATGGCGGGGAATGGCACCGAGGTGTGTGACCAAACTACAAATGAGTTGCAGGCGAAGTTGGCTTTCGGCGGAATAATAGCAAAGCAGGGAGTCTCTATGGGACGACCACGTATACAATCTGAATGTCAGTCAGTCCGTCTGATGACCCCGAAAGAATTGGAAATCGCTTGTGTTGCAGTGCGCTGCGGTCTGGTATTGTGATCAACCTTGATGGAATTGATACACTTGTGATTGCCAGTGCCGTCTTTATTTATTCGTTGGCGCGGAGGGTGTTTTAATCTTGCAAGGGATGAGAGAAGTTTACAAGCATTGACGCACGGTAGAGGGGTCGCCGTACAGAATGCATATTGATTATGTATTGTGTCTGAATTAAAGAGATTGTGCTGATTTCCCACAATCTTGCATCCTCCTTGCATGCAGTTCACGAAACCTTGAACCTGTTGTCCGTATGTAGTTCTGTTCTTCGTAACATCCCAGTGAATACATTGTTAATCTATTATTAAAGGCACAGTAAGCCTCCCGTAAACCATCACAGATACTGTGAGGCTTTTACACACAGTACAAACACCCTTCCATTTGAACGCTCACCAAACGGGAACATCCTAGGTGCCCTACGTAAAGAGCGAGCAATTTTCAAAGAATTAATTTTGCGGATTGTCTCCATCACAATCGGACCGTGGTGCGTTTTGGCGCTATACCTAATTTTTAAAATCTAAATAATAAATTGACAGCTTGTTACACAAACATTCTTAAATCATAAAAGAATTCCTTTTTCATCAAGACAAGATCAGTACAATTCGAAGTTTTGAAAGTTTGAAAAAAGAAAAGCCCGGAAGCAGGGTCACGCAAGGTCGTGGTTCTCGTAGCAGACGACGGTTTATACCTATCGCCAGTTCCTCTGAACAGTCAAAAGCCATCGCTAGAGTTCTGGTGAACCGCAGCCGTTTGTTTCGTGCATAGTCAGAGGTACTTAAATACGTGCCGTTGCAGATAAGCTCACAGCGAGTCGCATTCAAACCGCAACACGGTGGCCTAGTGGTAAGGCGTCCGCCCAGTGAGCGGGAGGTCGTGGGTTCGAACCCCGGCCGGGTCATACCTAAGACTTTAAAATTGGCAATCTAGTGGCTGCTCCGCCTGGCGTCTGGCATTATGGGGTTAGTGCTGGGACTGGTTGGTCCGGTGTCAGAATAATATGACTGGGTGAGACATGAAGCCTGTGCTGCGACTTCTGTCTTGTGTGTGGCGCACGTTAAATGTCAAAGCAGCACCGATATCACCCTTCGTGGTGGACTGGGCGTTAAGCAAACAAACAAGCAAACAAGTCGCATTCAAATTACTAACTGACGACTACATTGTGAAAAAGGGAAACTTATCACACGGGTTCACGATGGCTCAGGGGTAAGATAAACCACGCAAAAATAAATTCTTTGAAAATTGCTCGCTCTTTACGGAGGGCACCTAGGTTTGGTGAGCGTTCAAATGGAAGGGTGTTTGTACTGTGTGTAAAAGCCTGACAGTATCTGTGATGGTTTACGGGAGGCTTACTGTGCCTTTAACAACACAACGACTTGTCACAAACTGGACCCCAGCCCGATAAGAAGAGCTGCATTGGTCGCTCCGTCAGTTTTGATTTGCTGCATCATTTTGCCGAGCTTCCTCGAACGACCCATTTATACACCTGCCACAGTAAAGACGGTTATACTTTTAATGAGTTTTATGCATATTGTGATCAATAGAAATCGAAATAAGCAACATCTTTGATTCCTCTCAACAACATTTTCTCCCTTGCCGATTGTTTTGTTAGACCAGGATTATTTCTGACGACACCTTTAACACCTCCAGACCGTATTGACAAAGATGGTTTGCGATAACGGATAGCAACATCCGGTTATTGTTGATGACCGCGGCATGCGATCCCCGCCTTGCACAAGGAGCACTGGGAAAGGGGCAGAGGAAGCGATTTATCATTCCGTCACGTTTGCCCGGTGCAGACGGGATTGTATAAATTTACCGGCCCTATTATGTCGATGGAGTTTTGAGATAACGCAGGGACTCCGTGTTGTCCCGGTGATATCGGAAGGTCCTCGAACATCACGTGCACGCGCTGCTGTCCTTGTCGGTCGTTATGCACAAAGCGCTATGGTTTCTTGAGCTCAGCGGTCGTTATTTTGATCGTGGCCACATGCATCGACGTGATTGAGTCGAGTGAAGACTGCGGCTCTCAGTGTTTCCGTATCCGCTAGTTGATTACTGTGCAGATTAATGTTTGTTATCCGACCCGGTTTTTCTTTTCGTCAGGTCTCTTGGTCCGTGTCGTTTGATGCTTCCAAACGACTTGCTGGCTGTTTTGGTGCATGCAACTTTTTGATTGAGTTTAAACCATGCAATTTTTTTTTAACCTCTTGATGACTGCGCGGTATTCCAAAGGACATTAGTATTCCCACTCCGATGTCTCCCTTCCATTCCTTCGATCTGAGCCAGGTTTCCATTTGATGAATCATAATTATTGATACTGATCTTGAAAAGAAAACATCCTCGAAGACTTTATTAAAGCTGTTGCTTAAATTCAGACAACTGTCCCCAATCGAAGGTTCACGGTCTGGCAGGCTGGTTGCAAAATAAAACCACTCAATAGTCCTGTTCATTACACCAAGAAATTGTAGTATCGATTGTCATCTGGTCGTATTGACTTGCGCATCTGTATACCTGATATTCTGGCCAACTCTGTCCCTGAGTTTAAATTGAACCAAGGAGACAACATTTGAAACATTTGCTGTCAATCAGTGTTTGTTCCTGGACAGCAGTCGTTATGCTCGCTAGAACGTTAAGTCGAACTTTCAAAATAGTTCGTATGACGAATGTATTTTAAAGTTTACTCGTGAGATCGTGTCGTTGATTGTTAATTGACATTACGGGTGTACAAGATCAAAATGCCCCATTCGGAATTTCCGTTCATTCATGTCGCTATTCTTCGCTTACGCAGGAACATATGCCAGCGTTGTAAGCATCTAGTGTAGATTCCTTCACCCCCCGCGGGTTAGGGGGAAGAATTTACCCGATGCTCCCCAGCATGTCGTAAGAGGCGACTAACGGATTCTGTTTCTCTTTTTACCCTTGTTAAGTGTTTCTTGTATAGAATATAGTCAATTTTTGTAAAGATTTTAGTCAAGCAGTATGTAAGAAATGTTAAGTCCTTTGTACTGGAAACTTGCATTCTCCCAGTAAGGTAATGCATTGTACTACGTTGCAAGCCCCTGGAGCAAATTTTTGATTAGTGCTTTTGTGAACAAGAAACAAGTGACAAGTGGCTCTATCCCATCTCCCCCCTTTCCCCGTCGCGATATAACCTTCGTGGTTGAAAACGACGTTAAACACCAAATAAAGAAAAAGAAAGAAAAGAAAGTAGATTCCTTCGGGTGATCCATCAGGTCAAGAGTTATATTTATAAGGCCCGTCGTCTACCTACCAGTTGGAATCCTGGTCTAAGCAATAAAAAGAAGTGAAACAAGAATAGTCGATGCTGACGTTTTAGTGTTTTGATTTTGACATCAAACCGGACATCGAAGACCACGGCGAAGACTTATACACTAAGTTATACTGTCATTTTGGTCCTTTCTGATAATCATAATGTGACAAAATAAATCCAAAAACAAAGAGACTGCCAACGTTCCAAAATTCAGACTAAAAAAACAAGAAAGGTAGGTTGTTGGAACGTTTGTTATTGACAAAACAATACATTCACAAATATATCGACCCAACGGTCTTTTAAGTGCACAGACAAACAAAAATTAATAACGAAAAAATCAGCCAGATAAGTTTTCGTTATCAATTGTTCGTCTGTGCACTTAAAAGACCGTTGGGTCGATATATTTGTGAATGTTTTGTTTTGTCAATAACAAACGTTCCAACAACCTACCTTTCTTTTTTTTGATAATGTGACAGTCATTGGTCAACGAGTTCGGGTCATCGCATTCAGGTGACCTAGCTGCAACACGACTAACGACTGTTCATGACGACATGGATAATGGCTCGGACAGGTCGGCGGCAAAGTTTCTGCTGTACATCCTCCAGTCGATCAAACGGGTCATGGGTTAAAAGGCCCAGTGTCCATCAGCCTCTTGGAATCCTTGGCTAGACGAGAGAAATTATAACAATACGAGAATTTATTACGCGCACATATCTCACCACAAGGCGACTCAAGGCGCACTCGTACACATTCTTTCGCATTAACAACTCAAGCACACTCATTATACACTTACGCATACATTAATGAAACAAGAAAGGTCAATGCTGACGTTTTATTGCCTATGGTCCGTTGGTCTCAACGCCAAACCGGGACAGCAAAGGCCACAGCAAAAAGTTCAAGAAATACTGCATGGTGCTGAGATTTTGATCCTTTGTTCAAGCAGCAGTCCTGGGGTTGACGAATTCGGGTCAACGTATTCGGGTCAACATATTCGGGTCACCCCATTAGAGCTGTAACACCACGGGGATCTCTTGGTGACGACATTGAGACAATAGGCTGGGACAGGTCGGCGACAAAGTTACTTACACAAACCCCCCAGTCGATCCATAAGTTCATGGGTTAAATTTACAAGCCCAGACGCACATCGACGTCTTTCAATCGAAGGCCGGGCGACACAGAAAGAGTACAACGCATGGGGAAGGCCGATGCTGACATACCGAATCTAGGCCGAACAGCCAGCAAGAGTTCAGTATAGCTGTGCAGAGTTTAGTATCAGCCTCTTGCAGTTCTGGGTCTGAGGACAGATAAGAGTTCAGTACGAAATGTCGATGCTGACATTTTGATCCTAACACTCCGTTGGTCTTAAAAATCAAACCGGATAGCAGAGACTTAACAGGAGAGTTAAATAAGAAAATTCGGAACTTCCATTTTGGTTCTTTCGCTAGCCTGACAGCAAAGGCCCCATCGAATGTTCAATAAGAAAGGTCGTCGCTTACGGTTATTTCGACGCACAGTAATGCTACGATCACAGCGCAGATTGTAGTAAGGAAGTCCAGTTATTACATTTTTGTCCCCACGCTCTGTTGGTCTGGACATACAATGGCCACAGAGAACAGTTTAAATATGAAAGGTCGACGCTTACATTTTGGTTCTGTCGATCGCTATGTTGGTCTTACTGATATCACACGGGGCTGCAAATATCACAGTGCAGTCAGGATGTCCGATGTTGGCATTTAGGTACTTGACAGCGGATCGGATGTCAGAAGGACAGTTTGATAATGCAAGGCTAATTATCGTGGCCAAGCTGACATTTTAGCGATAGGAGTGAGCGAAGCTGCTGTACATGGAAAGAGGTGAGCTTCGTTCGATAATGTACCTGACGAACCCGACGCCTCTCTGAATAAAGCTGATTGGGCGTGAAATATCGACTACTTTCACGTTTGCGTATTGAATGAATGGGTTTAATGAAACATATGAGAAGCACTGTTCTCAAAGAAAAAGATGTAGGGTTCAAGCAAAAGGAGAAGGGCGTATGTGGATAAGACCAAAGCCTTCATGCGAAAGTTAGCTCGGACTATGTGCTGAGGACGAAAGGTCAAACATAGCAGGGAAGAGCCAGGAATACCTCAAATTGATGGGGATTAGTTGGGTAGATGTGCAGAACATATTTGTATATGTTGGCAATGTTGCAGAAATGAAACTAAGAGGTTTGAACGCTTACATGGACGATATTGAGCAAAGTAAAAAAACTGAAACACCGCTACTCGGTGACATCGTGGACCAATACCTAAATACAAAACTGAACATGAAACGCCGAAAGGGTAGATCATCGACAGCAGTAACCCATATGCAGAGATCACAAGTATTGGATCGCTGTCTTGGATCTAAATAGAAGTTGGAATCTGGGAAGGGGGCTGGAAGAAGGCAGACAACCTACCATCTTTATGCTAACACAGAAGCCATCATCGGGTCTAATTCCAAGAACGGACAGGAGAGACTGGACATAGCAACCCAGGAACCAGAAATGGGACACACGATGGATGGCCGGCAACAGATAGCTTAATTGGCTGGACTCGATTAGTAAGGAGACCGATTTATCTTCCTTCAAGGTCCAAGGATGGTCAAGAGCTTAAAGACACACTCCTTCCGTTGTAAACAGTTCGGCTCGCCATCTTAGATCTGACCAGACTTTTACATGGAATAAGACCATACTTCTCCTTGGCCACATACCAACAATTAACGGCCGTGGTGCTCCTTGGCCACAAACCAACAATTAACGGCCGTGGTGCTCCTTGGCCACAAACCAACAATTAACGGCCGTGGTGCTCCTTGGCCACAAACCAACAATTAACGGCCGTGGTGCTCTTTGTGCACAGGGAACATTTATTGTTGAATTAATTTAATGAAAAGCCACTGACTAAGTACGACACACACGTGGACTTCCATGCGGGAACAAAACGCGACGTTTGAGAGTTTGGACATTTATTCAAACAACAAGGACAGCAGGGCCACAGCTGAGCAGGACAGGCTGAACACGGCATCCCAGAAGGCAAAAAGGGTGCCCAGGATGGATGGACAACAACAGGCAGCTTGACAGGACACGAGCAGTAAGGAGACGGATCGATCCTCGATGGCCGAAACGGCGACCAACAGTTTTACTGCATCTGGTGAAAGATGTTTCAGAATTTATAGCTACAAAGAAGCTGGACCTACGTTGAACAAACAAATGGACGGGAGAGAGTCCATCTTATAAGCCATTTGAAAAGATTCAAAAGCGCAGCTCCACGAGATTCTAAGTACGAACATTTAACTGACAGCAAAGCCGCAAGACCTCAAGCTGACCTGCCTCCGAGAACCAGGCAGACAATGATGTACCAGTGACAAAAATCACAAAATCACCATGGTCTACAGCTTGACCTGTCTCCAAGGGGCTGACAGGACAGGGTAGGCTGAACATGGCAGGCCAGGTAGCCTAACTGCAAATGCTTTTCTGGGCTATTGAAAACGCCTCACACGTGGGTCTCAACAAGAGAACAGAACATGACATTTTGGACGCTGGACATTTATTCAGACAAGGCAACACCGGGCCACAACAACTGGGCAGGATAGGCTGAACATGGCAGCCCTAGAACCAAAAGCGGTGCCCACGATGGATGGCCAACAACGCACAGCTTGGCAGGACCCGAGCAATAAGGAGACGGATCGATCCTCGATAGCCGAAACGGCGGCTGGCAGGCGAGGGGATGGGGGGGGGGGGGGGGGGGGGGGTGGCAGGTAGGGATGAGGAAACTGGCCGTTTAAGGGAGTTAGCGGTAGTGGGCGGGGAAGGGGGACTGGGGACTTGTTGCATTGCTGTCGATTTTGGCAGACACTGTGTCTCTGTTTGAGTGTAGTGAATGGGTGGCTGAGGTCGGGGCGGTTAAGGGGGTCAAGCATTGTTGTGGTCAAGCAAGATATGAATGAAAGTCAAAGTCCGTTGTTTTGTTTCTACCGGGAGGTTGACCAGAATCATGTTCTGTCGTAAAGAGTTGAAAGTAACCGACGTTTACCGTGCAGTGTTTTTTTTAAAGTGTTTTTTTTACCACAGTTGCATGCAGGCTGTTTCATCCCTGAGTTGTTTTGCCTTTGTTTCTTTTTTTTCTTTTCTTTTTTGTAAGGCGTTAAAGGAGTGCAGGTTAAAGGTTAAACGCCTGCCGATCAAGGTAACACAAACATGTACAAGGAGTTGCTTCATATGTGAGAGTAGCATAAAGGAGCAAAACATAGTTGTAAATATTGTCAGAAGAGCAGTGAGATTGGGATTGTTATTCCTTTTTTTCCCCCACGGATCAGTTTTTCTTCCACGGATCACTTTGCATCTTCCTTGTTATTTCTTCAATCGTGTGATTTATTTCGGGTCGATATCTGCGCCGGGCTTGTGTCAAGAAGCCTCTTATGGAGGTTCATGACAACAATGCCCCCTCCCCCATCCCTGTAGGAAAACACCGAACTGAATAGTGTTGCACGTTTCCGATAGAGTGGACCCCCTCCGTCCCCGTGTTCAGACTTTTTTAAGACCCTGTTTCCCGTTTTTTTTGTTCATAACCTCTTTTTTGCTAATTTACCTTATTTTTCGGACCCTCGCCCCCCTCCCCCCCCCCACCTTCTTAGACCTGAATTTTTCACACATGTTGAGGTCTTAAAAAGGATGAGGGGGGGGGGGGGGGCAGCAATGTCTTGAAGGCAGCAAAAGCTGCGACACTTGTTTTTACATTTAGTCAAGTTTTGACTAAATGTTTTAACATAGAGGGGGAATCGAGACGAGGGTCGTGGTGTGTGTGTGTGTGTGTGTCTGTGTCTGTGCGCGTGTGTGTGTGTAGAGCGATTCAGACCAAACTACTGGACCGATCTTTATGAAATTTGACATGAGAGTTCCTGGGAATATCCCCGGACGTTTTTTTTTCGTTTTTTTGATAAATACCTTTGATGACGTCATATCCGGCTTTTTGTAAAAGTTGAGGCGGCACTGTCACACCCTCATTTTTCAATCAAATTGATTGAAATTTTTGTAAAGCAATCTTCGACGAAGGCCGGACTTCGGTATTGCATTTCAGCTTGGTGGCTTAAAAATTGATTAATGACTTTGGTCATTAAAAATCTGAAAATTGTAATATTTTTTTGTATAAAACGATCCAAATTTACGTTCATCTTATTCTACATCATTTCCTGAGTCCAAAAACATATAAATATGTTATATTTGGATTAAAGACAAGCTCTGAAAATTGAAAATATAAAAATTATTATCAAAATGAAATTTCCGAAATCGATTTAAAAACAATTTCATCTTATTCCTTGTCGGTTCCTGATTCCAAACACATATAGATATGATATGTTTGGATTATAAACACGCTCAGAAAGTTAAAACGAAGAGAGGTACAGAGAAGCGTGCTATGCACCACAGCGAAACCACTACCGCGCTGAACAGGCTCGTCAGTTTCACTCCGTTTTGAACAAGCGGCGGACTACGGTCATTGTGAAAAAATGCAGTGCGTTCAGTTTCATTCTGTGAGTTCCACAGCTTGACTAAATGTAGTAATTTCGCCTTACGCGACTTGTTTTACTTGCCTTTACACCATTTCGTGTCCGCCGCGACAGTAAACGAGCAACGGTTGTGGTCGCTGCGCTACGCTGGTAGAGTTTGTTGGTGCCCTGAGGAGGGGGTTCGGGGTGGAGGATAGGGGGCACGTGGAGATGAGGGACTGTGTGCGTGTGCTTCTTGCTCAAGTGTTGTCGTTGTACTTTTCCGCTTGTTGAGTGCACAACAGGCGTGTGAGCGCGGTTTTGTTTTGATTTTGGGTTGTCGTTGTCTTTGTCGGTTAATTCGAGCGCGTGTCAGTGTGTATCGAGTGAAGGGTGAGGTTGGTTTAAGCGTGTTTTATTCAATTTCTCATACACATGTTTCAAACAATAACAACATTAAGAACGTTAACAAGCAGATTGCTTATGGACACGTTCTTGAAATGATAATCAATACACATTCCGATAGCAAAACATGGCGAACAAGTGATAGCTTCAACACTTATCTTGATAATCTTTCATTATATTTTATACAAATAAGATGAAGAGAGAGAGAGAGAGAGAGAGAGAGAGAGAGAGAGAGAGAGAGAGAGAGAGAGAGAGAGAGAGAGAGAGAGAGAGAGAGAGAGAGAGAGAGAGAGAGAGAGAGAGAGAGAGAGAGAGAGAGAGAGAATGCCTGGCTGCATCAATTGCACAGTTAATATAATATCAGCCGAAGCGATTAGTTAACATAATATAGTCTTGTACAACAGAGAATATTTTCGTGTTCAAAGATATAGTTAAATCAGTATTTCCAAACAAGAGTGTTTTGCAGTCTAGAACGTGTGTTGGTAGACTATTGAATAAAATGGTTCTATGTTCAGACTTTTTGTAAAGGGTGAGGTTGTTGTTGTTGTTGTTGTTGTTGTTGTTGTTGTTGTTGTTGTTGTTGTTGTTGTTGTTGTTCAGGTGTGTACGCGTATACTGCTATAATGTGTTTTTGTATGGCAGGTAGGAGAAGGTTGCCTAATATGGACCCCTTTTTGTTTCATGCTAATAACTAGCTTGTTTTCTTCCAATTAAGAAGTTTCATTTTGTGTGTGGTAGTTCTTCTCTCTTTTGTTAACCGTTAGGCCTAATTGGAGCGAATAATCTTTGATAAACATTCAGCTAAAAATAAATAGAGAAAAATTCGCAAATGGTCCATATTATTACACTAATTAGGAGCCTGGGCGCATAATATGGACCAGGGAAGAGGCCTTCACGAATCATTGTCAAAAGCCCCCTGTACTTCAAAATAACATGATACAACTTAGTGTACAAGTCAGATTAATTAAAATATGCTTTAGGTTTATCTGTTTCGGTTTGACGAGAACGTCATTTGAAGCACAACAGGAAACTAAAGAACATTATCACAAACAAGAGAACTTAAATGAAAATATAAACTTCCACGAAAAAAAGACTGTTATTTTTTTGAAAGCTCGAGGGCTAGTTACAGGTTATTTTTAGCAAACTTGTTAATGAATAAATGAAACCAGTGTTTAGTTTTTATTTTATTCTATTTGTTGAAGGGGGTCCATATTAGGGGACATATACACATACTTTGAGATGTTGCTATTACCCCGGTATATTTTGTTTGTTGTAGAAACTCAGTGTCAACACTGCTTAAATGTAACGCATGCGGTCTTAGCTGTCATATTTAGCTATGTTTGTGTGATAACAGCTTTGGCTGTGGACAGAAACTAGTCCGTTGTAAGCGTCACATTTTCAGTGAACGCTGCCAAAAATGTAAAAAGAATAGAAAAAGCCTAACGGTTTTGTGGTTTGAGTGTCTGCGACTGGTCCAGAGAGGGTAAATGCAGCGAATGAAATTGTTTTGAACGCTCTACCACTGTTAGTTTGTCAGAACACGAGGTGATCCACATTAGCCGCGGGTCCATATTAGGCAACCTTCCCCTACGTCAGTTTACGTCTCAGAGTCTGATCCAGGTATCATTGATTTGCTTGTGTTGTGTGTGTCAGTCTGTCTCGGCCTGTGTGTGTCGGTATAATTATCTGACTGTGTTTTTACATTAGTTTATAATTATTATTATGTGTTACACGTGCACAGTCGCACAAAGTAGGCCGCAACAAGTCTTCCTTGTTTACACTCGCAACGAAAAATATCTGACGAGAAGTTAGCTGACTGCATGCTAGAAGAGAGAGGAAGAGAGAGGGAGAAAGAGAGAGAGAGGGAGAGAGAGAGAGGGGGAGAGAGAGACAGACAGAGAGAGAGAAAAATGGAGAGACAGACAGACAGACAGAGATGGAGAGAGACACAGAGACAGATGGATCTGTAATTTGACAAAGACCATCGCCGGGGATTGACCAACTTGCTTCCTGCCTGTCTCTCTCTCACTGTCACTCTGTGTGTGCGCGTGTGCCTTTCTCCCTGGCGTGTCTGCCTCTCTCTCTCTCTCTTACCCACCTGATGCTCTCTGTGCAGTCAGCCAGTGTTTTTCACTCGGATCCGGCAGCTTGCACGCTTGTGTGTCCCTGTCACCCTTTTCACCCTTGCGACCAATGCACTGACCTAGTTTCTGCGTCCAAAATGGCTTGTATTACTGACGATTACTAACGTTGAGGTGAAATCTCTGCGCAGTGCTAACAGGTTGGTTGTCCACCTGTTTTGTCAACAGTGATTAATCTGTCTGTACGATTAGTGGCGAATCGACTTCTTAATGCTGAGAGAGGTGTGACTTTTTGCTGCGATGTACCTGTTGCGATGATTGGAACTGAATGGACACAATAGTCTACAGCAGCAGAAAACCGTTACCAGCACAGGGCATTGCATTTGTGTGATGCGGCGCTTTTTATATTTGAGTGGATTTTCAGAAAGCATCGACGGTTTTTATTTTTTTCCACAACAGTTGTTGGTTGACAAGATTCTGTGGTGGATTCTTCAGGGTGGGCAGTATCTTTCTGAGTAAATCTTGGTGATAGTGGCGGTTAAACTCCGCGGCTTTGACTGCATTCCGCTATTCTGTAATTCAGACGGTTTTCACGTGCTTTGATAACTGTCGCCTTTACGTTATGTGGTAAGTGCGTCGTTGTCCTTGATCCTCTGCCCATGGTGTCACTGTTTGTGCATTGACTTAAATGTTTGAAACTAGTCTGGACCATAATCGAGTCCTGCTTGGTCGGTTCATTCGCGTGTTGATAATATTTATCATGCGTTTCACTTATTCAGCATCATTCTGTTGATTAGTGTGCCGTGCTTCAGCGAACAAAGGTTAAGTGTTTGTGCAACCTATTATTTGGATAGCACGAGCCCAGAGCGTCCCAGTGCGTCTTTGTCACCGATATGTGTTTGCGTGTTTACGCCCTTCAGCGATCGAAACGTGACTGCCACGCTTACTGGATAGCAGTGTGATTTTCCGCGAACATCATCTACGGAGCTGCTCCGACAGTCTATGTGTACGATGCATGCTGTGTGAAAATGTCTTGATTCCATGGTTGGTGATTATTTTCGAGTGCTATAGGAAAGTCGTTGGTGACTAAAGCACCGGAGTGCACCTGCTAACAATTGCGCAGTGTCACAATCTCTATGATTCCCCGCTGGTCATATGACTATAGAGCTATGCATGCTATCAAAACTTGCTACCATAGTACCGCACAGCGTTTTTATTGGCAGTGTGGTTTCTCATGGTTTGTGACATTCTACGTGGATTTATATTTACTTTGAAAGTAAGAAATAGTACTATTTTTAGTGAAAATTCAGGTGGATATAAATTGGCGTTTTTGTGCTGACATTGAAGTCAGATGAACTAGACCAATTCTGTTATCTGTTATTGCACGTTGAAGTATTGCTGTCGTCGGTTAGACCAGCTTCAAAAACTATGAGAGCAGGTTTAGTTCCCTCAACAGTTTCAACGACAGTAGCACTGGCACAACGTTTCTAGTACAAATTTAGTCTTAATACCTGCTGTCATTCTACGTGGTTTTTGAGTCACTTGAGAAAAAGTGACTCTATGTAATCGGTCAGTGTTAGTCTGTCCGGCCGGCCGGCCGTCCGGCCGGCCGTCCGTAGACACCACCTTAACGTTGGACTTTTCTCGGAAACTATCAAAGCGATCGGGCTCATATTTTGTTTAGTCGTGACCTCCAATGACCTCTACACTTTAACGATGGTTTCGTTGACCTTTGACCTTTTTCAAGGTCACAGGTCAGCGTCAAAGGAAAAATTAGACATTTTATATCTTTGACAAAGTTCATCGGATGTGATTGAAACTTTGTAGGATTATTCTTTACATCAAAGTATTTACATCTGTAGCCTTTTACGAACGTTATCAGAAAAACAAGGGAGATAACTAGCCTTTTCTGTTCGGCAACACACAACTTAACGTTGGGCTTTTCTCGGAAACTATAAAAGTGACCGGGCTCAAATTTTATGTGAACGTGACTCATTGTGTTGTGAATAGCAATTTCTTCCTGTCCATCTGATGCCTCATATAATATTCAGAACTGCGAAAGTGACTCGATCGAGCGTTTGCTCTTCTTGTTATGCTTGCTTTGAGATAAGCGATCTTGTTATCAGTAGAATGAGATACTCCAGTGGATTGTCCATACGTTGAAGTTTGTGCGCTGAGAATTTTAACAGATCATCATATCTCATTCTGTTATATTTTATTGCCCACTTAGAGACATGGATTGTCCTTATCATTTTGGAAAAAAAAAGAAACAAGAGGCGAAGCCTTCAAGGCTCACGTAAGAAATCGACAAACATTAACACAAACTCAATCACTCCGTCACACATACACACACACAGTACACACACACACACACAAACACAGACACACGCACACGCACACGCACACACACACACACACACACACACACACACACACACACACACACACACACAGAGAGAAAGAGCACAGGTGAAACTGTGCAAGAAAGCGAGACACTAGATCTAGATCTGTCTGTCTGCATGTAGCCTACTGTCCAGACACGACTGCCAAATAGTCTCGGCCCGCTCAAAATAACAATCACCGAGACTTTCAGTAATTCCATCGCGTGACGTCTAACCCTCGTACGTCATAATGTGACGTCAATGTAATATGACGTCTTCAAATGTTAAAGTTTCTACCACAGACATACATACATGTATACATACATACATACATACGCACGCACGCACGCACAGACAGACAAAAGTTAGCATCGCATAGGCTACACTTACGTGAGCCAAAAAAGAACTGCTCTAGTGTATTTGTGTAACAGCTTCTGATGTGTAAGTTTGTTGTTGTACTGAATCAAACACACGACCAGGCCTGCGTGCACCAGAAACAACCCCATACGTACCAGCATCGACATTTTCATCCACATCATTTTACGTTGCTGAAACAAGTGGATTTGAACTTGTGGATATTATGCATCACACACACGGGGTCTGCATGTACTCGAAATAAAGACGCTGATGCTCTTTCTGTTTTCATCTATGCTGCTACTGCCGCTGAATCAGTAAAGTTGAGATCCCTGTGAATAGCCGACCTCTGTCCACTTCTGCAGAATCGCTTTGCTAGCTAGCTTACAACGCGTATAACGCCAGAAAATTGGATGAAACTTTCACGTTCGATCTGTAAAAGTTGGCAACTCTACCTGCCGCCCTCTTCGCCTGTGAATGTGCACGGCTGAGATTCTGGTGCCAACGAACTTAGACACGCCACAACCATTATGAGCACGGTTAGTGTGGGATTTTCCTGTTTGTTGCATTTTAGTAGGCTGTGGATTGCTGAAGAATTGCTAGGTTGTGTGATGGGGCTTCTTTTTAATGTGTGTGTGTGTGTGTGTGTGTGTGTGTGTGTGTGTGAGTGTGTGTCTGTCTGTCTGTCTGTCTGTCTGTTTGTGTGTCTGTTTGTGTGTCTGTGTGTCTGTGTACCTATCCATCTGCCTGTCAGCCTGTCAATCTGTGTCTGTTTGCAAGTGCCTGTGTCTGACGGTCTAACTGCAGGTAGCTTTGTGTGTGTCTTTGTGTGTCTATCCGCTCGTTAGAGTACGCTGCTTGTTTGTCGACTTTTTTTGCTGACATGTAATTTTTACCTGTTAAGTTTCTTTTTAAGCGAAGATTTCTTTAACCAGCAAATCTTATGTATAATACTTAACAAACAAAAAATGAAGGTGACTTTTGAACATTTGATTCCTTGGTGTCAGCTGCAAGTCGCGTTCAACAACTAACGAGTTCTATTAGTCCACCTCCTCTCTACTAGTATTGTAAGGACTGTTTTTCTTATTTACCTCTCGCAAATACTTCCTACACGGGTGTTGAAAGTGTGATCTGATGCTGGAAATAGGGTGTGGGTGTTTCTGTGTGTTAAAGGCACAGTAAGCCTCCCGTAAACCATCACAGAGCTCCCCGAGCGTCTACATACAGTACAAGCATTACAGGCACAGTAAGCCTCCCGTAAACCATCACAGAGCTCCCCGAGCGTCTACATACAGTACAAGCATTACAGGCACAGTAAGCCTCCCGTAAACCATCACAGAGCTCCCCGAGCGTCTACATACAGTACAAGCATACTTCCATTTGAACGCTCACCGAACGGGAACATCCTGGCTGCTTTCTGTCGAGCGTGAGAAATTTTCAAAGAATTTATTTTCGTGGACTTGGTCCTCTACAACAATGGCGCCTCGTTTTGGTGCTGGACGGCTGTTATGAATATTCAATACCGGAAATCACGCCCGGACAGTAAGCCTCCCGTAAACCATCACAGATACTGTCAGGCTTTTACACACAGTACAAACACCCTTCCATTTGAACGCTCACCAAACGGGAACATCCTAGGTGCCCTACGTAAAGAGCGAGCAATTTTTAAAGAATTAATTTTGCAGATTGTCTCGAACACTTTTTGGACCCATCCTGAACTCAGGTCAAACATTCTATCGATGTAAACTGGCGATAGCCGTGAATCGATGATTATCAAAATGTTTTTGGACCGTGGTGCGTTTTTGCGCTAGACCTAACTTTTAAAATCTAAATAATAAATTGACAGCTTGTTACACAAACATTCTTTAATCATAAAAGAATTCTTTTTTCATCAAGACAAGATCAGTACAATTCGAAATTGTGAAAGTTTGAAAAAAGAAAAGCCCGGAAGCAGGGTCACGCAAGGGTCGTAGCAGACGACGGTTTATGCATATCGCCGTTCCTCTCAACAGTCAAAAGCCATCGCTAGAGTTCTTGTGAACCACAGCCGTTTGTTTCACATCGAGTCGCATTCAAATGACTAACTGACGACTTTATTGTGAAAAAGAGAAACTGGATCACACGGGTTCACGATGGCTCAGGGGTAAGATAAACCACGCAAAAATAAATTTTTTGAAAATTGTTCGCTCTTTACGGAGGGCACCTAGGATGTTCTCAATCGTTGAGTGAATGAAAGGGTGTTTGTACTGTGTGTAAAAGCCTGACCGTATCTGTGATGGTTTACGGGAGGCTTACTGTGCCTTTAAAAAAAGGAGAAAAAAAGAAAAGAAAGAAAGAAAAAACAAGACTGATGGGGTGGGGGGGGGGGGGGGGGGGGGGGCGTTGGGGGTTGTGGGAGAGAAAGGGAAAGGGGGAAGCGGAGTTCCTCATTGAAGCAGCATGAGGGACTTATCAATCAGTTAGATCTTGATTCGCTCAGACGTGTGGCCTTTGCTTTGGAAATCCCAGGATGAAGTCATTTCTCATGTGAATTTGATTTTGTGAGCTGGAACATTATATAGACATTACAAACACACGCGTGTGCGTGCAAATACACTCGCACTCACGCACGCACGCACACACACACACGTACGCACACACACACACACATACATACACACACACACACACACACACACACACACATACACACACATACACACACATTGATTCCTCTTCTTTTATACATAACAATGTCTTTTTCCTTTTTTGTGTGCAATTTGAAGTAAAAACATTGCACAGGGAAGTGCAAATATCTCGGTTAACTGCGGGGTAAACCCAAAGGGATGAAGTTCCATTGTACTAGCCAATTACTGCTGTAATCATGATCAGACCAGTGGTGCATATCCCCCAAAGCTTTTAGCAAGGTCGCACTTCTGTTGCGTTTTACAAATGCTATTTTGCTGCACTGTCTCTCGCAATGTCAGTCAGAATAAAGCAATACGTGTGCAAAAAGGAAGCTGAAACTGCCTTTGGGAAAAGTGAATATCGGCGTGTTAAAATCCGGTTGAAGCGTGAGTTCGACCATGTGTGTGCGTACGTGCGTACTCGCGTGCCTGTGTGTGTGTGTGTGTGTGTGTGTGTGTTAGTGTGTGTGTGTGTGTGTGACTGTGCGCGTCGGTCTGTGCGCGAGCGTGCGTGGAAACCAAACTGGCAATGCGATGCCTGAAAATACATAATTTACGCTGAACCCTTTTTAATGTTTTAACAGCCGTTACCACCACCGCGTTATTGTGTCCATCATCAGTGCAAAAGCTTTTAGCGAGGTCCCACATTATCCACATCTGAAAATCGTGTGCCGTATCTCTCAGCTCTGTGAGCTCCTTTTTGTGATGATGGTTCTGTACTTACGCGAGAGACTTCAGAAAGAACTTGTATGCAGCAATAAAGGTTAAAATAGAGTGAGGATGGGATACTGTCTAACTCCTAGACCGTAGAATGGAGTTATAACTAATAGTAATAGATGATAAGCCTGATATTAATTGGACACAGTCGACTTCGCGAAGTCTACTTCACTAAGCTCCCTGCACGAAACTTTGGCACTGAGTTTTTCGATATTAAGAACCTCCGCGAAGTCTCCGCGAAGCTTAATTAAGGACGGCCTTTGAGGTTTGGTTTATGGTCGATTAGTGGATTTCCCACTTTCTTCGTTTTCAATGATTCAATAGTGTCACTTAACTATAGACGATACACCCGCGATCCTTAACTTCTCGGTAGAGACTGAGAAAACTGATATTGTCAGCAGGGTACAAGGGAGGGGATGGGGCGGGAAAGAATGTACAGCGTACAAGAAAAGTTTGCATGTCAGAGTTTGGCTGATGGTCGTTTGGTAGAACCACCCACCTTCTTCATTTCAATGTTACCGAAGGAGTACCACGACACTATTGTATAGAATGTTCTTGGCATCAGCATGATATAATCCAAGTGTCAAAAACGTACTTTTTACGTGTATTCATGCGCTCATTGCCCTCGTCCATGATTCGTTGGTTTTTTTGTCAGGCTTCGGCAGCTTCTTTGCTTTTCCCCATTGGTTTTTAAATGCGATGTCATTTAATTGTGTGTACCGGTTGCATACCTGCAAACAGACGTACTTACAGGCGAGGTGAATGTATTTGTAAGAAGAGGATACATTGACACATGTAGTTTTAGCATCGACAATTAAACTGAAGGCGACGGGCGCAGTGGCGTGGTAGTAAGACATCGGCCTCCTATTCGGGAGGTTGTGAGTTCGAATCCGCGCGCCTGGTTGGTTAAGAGTGGAGATTTTTCCGATCTCCCAGGTCAACTTATGTGCAGACCTGCTAGTGACTTAACCCCCTTCGTGTGTACACGCAAGCACAAGACCAAGCGCGCACGGAAAAGATCCTGTAATCCATGTCAGAGTTCGGTGGGTTATAGAAACACGAAAATACCCAGCATGCCTCCCCCGAAATCGGCGTATGCTGCCTGAATGGCGGGGTAAAAACGGTCATATATGTAAAAAATACACTCATGCTAAAAACATGAGTGAACGTGGGAGTCTAAGCCCATGAACAAAGAAGAAGAAGAAGAAGAAGAAGAAGAAGAAGAAGAAGAAGAAGAAGAAGAAGAAGAAGAAGAAGAAGAAGAAGAAGAAGAAGAAGAAGAAGAAGAAGAAGAAGAAGAAGAAGAAGAAGAAGAGAAGAAACTGAAGGCAATTGGAACATGTGTACGAAGTAACCTACATTTTAATTTATTGTCTTCTTTCATGTCCTAGCTCATATCCAGGTTTCCCAATTGCTTCGTTTCCGGCCGATTTATGTGGAGCACGTGATGCGCACAAACAATATTGGCGGTTTAGAAGACTTAGTGTCGTCTGCGCAATGATCGCGGCGGCTTTCTTGACCGCCAAGGACAACCGCGCACGTTGTGAGACGTCATTCGTTAGACCTCAATTGTGTTGTTGTTCTTTCTGTTTTAAGCTGTTTACTTACAAGAGAGAGGCGGGAAGGGTCTGTGTGTCCTCAGATACCGCGGGAGAACAGCAACCAGCGCAATTTCCGACCTCAATCTGTCAGTAGATGTTTTCAAATCCATGATTTAGAGGAATTGTATATTTAGTTGCCTACAGTGGGTATAAAGCCTGTTCTCAATCCGAGTTGCAAGGGAAGAGCAGAAAAAGTGTGAACGTTTTGTTTTTCTGCCATTTGTGAAGACAGTTTTGTGTTTCTACTTTCGTAACGAAAGGTTTTGTGTTTTTACTTTTGTGTTTTTTGTTTCGTAACAAACGTTTTTGTATCTGCTTTTGAAACGAAAAGCCTTTGTACCCTGTAGTTATTTTGTTTTGTACCTTTGTAACGAAAGGTTTGGTTGTCTGCTTTGTCTTACAAAAAGCAGCGAAGATGGAAAGCATTGCAAAAGACGCTGAAAGTATCCAGGTGTCTGGAAAATCTTACACCAAGCTGGACACGGCAGCAGGTACAAGTGAACAAGATTATGAAAACATTTGGAGTAGAAAGACTAATACCAGCATGAATGTCGAAAAGTATAAAACAACAATTAGAATTGGAGATGATTTTGAAACAAGTCAAAATGGAAGGGATAATAATATATCTTCTTCCAAAAGTGGAAGTGCAACCGTACCTTCGAAGGAAAACGAAGAAGATATGGATTCGGGGGAAAATGGAAGGGATAATACAAATGTGAGAAGAGAGAGGGACAATGAAGTCGCAGAAAGAGCAAGAAATATCGAATCCGCGGAAAATGGACGACCTAATGCAACAGCGGAAGGCGGAAGGGATAATGCCGCTAGAAGGGATAATGCCACAATGGAAGATGAGGGTGGTATTGGAACAGGGCCAATGCAAGGAATGAGTGTGGGTGCAGACACCTCCGTCAGTGCCACTTCGTCTGATGGCGGCAAAACACGCGGAAAATGCTGCAGGGTAGGGCATGAATCTAGTTATTGATTCAGGTGTTTTTTTGTTCTTTTTGTTTTCACCCTATCTCTCTGCCTCCCCTTGATTAAATTTTTACTGTTCTGTTTCTGATCGGGTTCGTTTTTCAAGTTGATTCTTTTTGGTAATGTGTGTGCCTGTTTTTGTCATTGTCATCTTCACTCGTTCTCCTTGTCCCTGGTTTTCTGTCTGTCTCTCTCTCTTTCAACATGTGTGTGTGTGTGTGTGTGTGTGTGTGTGTGTGTGTGTGTGTATGTGTTTGTGTGTGTGTGTGTGTGTGTGTTCGCGCGCTTTTCCCCGTTCAGTTCAGTCGCGCAAAGGGAAGAATTTCTTCATTTATTTTGTTGTTGCTATTTTGTTTTGTCAGGTTGTGTTATTGGTCAGGTTTTATTGTGTTTATACTTGCAATCGATTGAAGACTTCAGTGAGCTGTGTGTACGTTAGTTTGGTTTTCTGTACGGCGCTAATGTGACCAAGTTAGAAAGTAGTGCTTCTTTGGATATCATAGGCCATGGGGACGTAACTGCTGTTTTACCGCCATCATTGCGGCTGGCATCTTGCGAAAGTAGTCGTCTCCCTTGACTATCAGCGCCTATGCAGAAAGTGATCGATTTTGTATGCGCGCCACAGTTTGTAAACGAAGCACTGGCAGAGGTTTTTGCTTTGTGCGGAGGAAGGGAGAAAATTGATGGCTGTCTTCTCAGACAGGGAAGCGACAATGGTTACTTCCCTTGGTTTGATGTCTTGAACGACTTTGCCGCTGGTGACCAACGGAATCACAAACCAAAATCAAAGAGAAAAACAATTGGGTGGCGGGGGTAAAAACAAAACAACTTTCTTCTCATTATCGACAATTTTAAGCGTCGTTAGTAGTGTCTTCCATTGAGGAAAGTTTCCAAAAGGTTCCTTCCCTCCCACCCGGACTGTAAAAGAATCTGAGTTTTAAGGGACCTTCCATCTCTTAGCTTATTTAGTTAACTGTGATGCGCCTTAAATGCGAATAGTTTTTGAAGAATTGGTCGAGAACGAAACAGAGACATTATGATCTACGCTGAATCGCACTCGGATGACCCCCTGGGTTCTTGTGGCAAGAAATATTAACAACCAAGCAACGGTGCAACCTTCCCTCCCGTGCAGACAATGGTGGAGAGCACCATGGATCAGTGCAGACATGCAGAAGAGGATCGATCTGACGCTGCGTCCGATGGCAGTCATATTTTGCTGATCCTTTTGGTCTGGGCTTTGTTGTATTTGGACCACTGTCAAGCTTACAGTGTGATGTCTGTGTTGTGTCTGCTGTGAAATAGAGAGGGAGAGATGGGGAGAGAGAGAGAGGGGGGGGGAGAAGAGAGAGAGAGAGAGAGAGAGAGAGAGAGAGAGAGAGAGAGAGAGAGAGAGAGTGAGTGTGTGGGGGGGGGGGGGGGGGGGAAGGGAGGGTATACAGTTGAGCTCTCTTGGTTTTTTTCTGCGAGGTTGCAATGAAAACAAATACTTCGCGATTTACAATGAGAAGGAATTGGCGTTTCGATAACTGTCATATGATAATTTGCAAAAAAGTATGTGTTTAATATCATCATCATCATCATCATCATCATCATCATCACTGACTTTTCCCCTACTATTCCCCCTCCTTCTTATTCTTCCATGTCTTCTCTACATGTCTGTACAGAGGCTGAAGGCATATCTTCATTACTAGCTTCACTGTTTACGCGTAGGAGGCACCGCGCTCGCCCCTGTCAAAATACCAATTGACTTATTTTGTCCCAGCAAGTGCTTGTCAATATTGATACTGACGAGGCGTTTTACGTTTCCCTACCATCGATACTCGATAAATCTTGTGCTTGGGACTAGACTGTAATGCAGGCATGGTACTCTTCCGCCGATCGGCAGAAATCCGCCGAAAACGAAAATCCAAAAAAAAAAAAAAAAAAAAAAAAAATCCGAAAAAAAAAAAAAAAAAAAAATCAAATCTGCTGATTGACTTGAGATTATTATTTTTTCTTACTCAAGCCTTGTTATCTTTCACTTATATCCCTCTCAGCTTCAAGGAGAGGGCACTAAACACATTTGAATTAGTAAAAAGTCGTCAGCTTCAGGGGGCGTTGCCCCCTGACCCTCACAAGGGGCGCCGCCCCTTGACCCCGCAAGGGGGCCTAAGCGGCCCCCTGGACCCCCGGCTTTATTTCAGCTGAAACTGCCATTCCTTCAGTACCATGCCTGGTAATGGTAGTTTGGAGATTTGCTGTTACAAGACTCATGCTAAATCAATCGCAGGCTTACGGCACATGCGAGGTATAGGGAGACGGTGGCGTAGAATCTGATTCACAATTTTTGTTATGTTAGAATGTTATCTGGTGCGTCGCTTTCTTCCTTTCCCTCCATCTCACATCCTCTTTTGATATTTTACTAGCACTGATCTGCACTTATCACAAGCTGTGTGTCCACGCCTAGCAGAATTGTTTTTACCGTTTTCTTCTTTTTACATTTAGTCAAGTTTTGACTAAATGTTTTAACATAGAGGGGGAATCGAGACGAGGGTCGTGGTGTGTGTGTGTGTGTGTGTGTGTGTGTGTGTGTGTGTGTGTGTGTGTGTGTGTGTGTGTGTGTGTAGAGCGATTCAGACTAAACTACTGGACCGATCTTTATGAAATTTGACATGAGAGTTCCTGGGAATGATATCCCCGGACGTTATTTTCTTTTTTTCGATAAATACCTTTGATGACGTCATATCCGACTTTTTGTAAAAGTTGAGGCGGCACTGTCACACCCTCATTTTTCAATCAAATTGATTGAAATTTTGGCAAAGCAATCTTCGACAAAGGCCGGACTTCGGTATTGCATTTCAGCTTGGTGGCTTAAAAACTAATGAATGAGTTTGGTCATTAAAAATCGGAAACTTGTAATTAAAATTATTTTTTTTATTAAACGATCCAAAAACAATTTCATCTTATTCTTCGTTATTTTCTGATTCCAAAAACATATACATATGTTATATTTGGATTACAAACAAGCTCTGAAAATTAAAAATATGAAAATTATGATTAAAATTAATTGTCTGAAATCGATTTAGAAACAATTTAATCGTATTCCTTGTCGGTCCCTGATTCCAAAAACATATAGATATGATATGTTTGGATTAAAAACAAACACAGTTCTGGTTTGTCGATTTCACTGCCTTTGCCACGAGCGGTGGACTGACGAAACTACGAGTATGCGGTCTTGGTGAAAAAATGCAGTGCGTTCAGTTTCATTCTGTGAGTTCGACAGCTTGACTAAATGTTGTTATTTCGCCTTACGCGACTTGTTTTTTATTACATTTAGTCAAGTTTTGACTAAATGTTTTAACATAGAGGGGGGAATCGAGACGAGGGTCGAGATATATATATATATGTGTGTGTGTGTGTGTGTGTGTGTGTATGTGTGTGTGTGTGTGTGTGTGTGTGTGTGTGTGTGTGTGTATGTGTGTGTGTGTGTGTGTGTGTCTGTCTGCGTGTGTGTGAAGAGCGATTCAGACTAAACTACTGGACCGATCTTTATGAAATTTGACATGAGAGTTCCTGGGAATGATATCCCAGGACGTTTTTTTTCATTTTTTCGATAAATACCTTTGATGACGTCATATCCGGCCTTTTGTAAAAGTTGAGGCGGCACTGTCACACCCTCATTTTTCAATCAAATTGATTGAAAGTTTGGCAAAGCAATCTTCGACGAAGGCCGGACTTTGGCATTGCATTTCAGCTTGGAGGCTTAAAATTTAATTGATGACTTTGGTCATTAAAAATCTGAAAATTGTAATTAAAATTCTTTTTTTATAAAACGATCCAAAACTACGTGGCTCTATTGCTTCCACTCTGACACGAACTGCATATAACGTCCATCCATTATGCGTTGATATTTTTCTGCCTCAAACCAATTTTTCACATAGTTTACAAAGGCTGGGACAGTAGGTTCTCTCCCTTGTAATTTTGCCAAAAAGATAATGTATTTAGCATTCACAATCATTGAATCCAAAATTCTGTCTGAATACCAATTCATTTTTACACCACATTATAAGTTTTCTTCTTCTTAACAGTCATTCTGTTTTGATACTCCATATATTCTTGTATTGATAACCGAATAATTGTCTTGCTGGCTGGGATTGTATCTGCTGGAGTCTGTTTCAATGACCCGCACGCACGGGAGGATGTAGGTAGCATGCAGCTTACTTGCACCAAAGATAGTTCTACTGTTTTTGCTTGCACGCAGAGACGCCGCAGCTTCATGGAAACAAATGACATCATCTGTTATTTTTTTCTTCTGGGCGCCGGAAGGCTTCTTCGATCTTACGCAGACGTCGACTAGTAAATTAAATTGTACGGTATCTAATCTGTTCTTTCCACCATCTTGTAACCATTATTGTTCAAGTTGTTCTCCTCTGGACGTAGGCAGTTGTATGTTGCAAGCCGTCATCTGAAAAAGGGACTGCAGTGTCTGTCAAAACATTTCTTGACTGCATTTCTGGGATCAGACTTTTGCCGTATTGATACTGTCGACGTCTGTACGATTAATGTTTTCCTTTTATTGATAGCCAATTAATCTTGTACAGGGAGACTGAACAGTGAGGGGAAGGGAAGCAGCTTCGCTTGCTCGCAAAGTGGTAGAATTTGTCCACTACTTCTTATGTTTTCCCCTTTTGCTGGGGGGCTTTTTCAGTCAGAGGACGAAAGCTTATTTTGCTGCTTCGACATTGAGCATTGCTTTTGTTGTTCGATCGTTTGCCACAGCGACGAACGCGAGCGGCCTGGAGTAATATTAGAATTTGTCATCTACTTCTTTTGTTTTCACTTTTATTTGGTGACTTTTTTGTTGGTATGGCGAATAACAATTCTTCTGATGCCCCCCTTTTGCTTCGACTAAGAGCTTCAGTCTTGCAGGGAGCATTGCCTTGTTTTTCCTTAGTTTGCCGCAGCGATGAACGCAAGCGGCTTAGAGAAATGTTTAAATTTGTCATCTTCTACCCGTAAATCGATGTAGATATCTTGCTTGATGATAAACGAGCAAGCAAAAAAGGTACGAAAATGAATGCACATGAAGTTAACCCGTCACCCGTTTTCTCCTTACATTTAGGCGCAGTTGAGGCGTTCGTACTTAGGGTGTCTTGGCAGGCAGTGTGGTTTCTAGGCAACGGAGGAATATTCTGGCCCCGGCAGGAGAAGACCACTAGCCTGATCCATAATTCATGGCGTCGGAGGGACTTCCTTGGATTCCGCTGCTGCAGGGTGTCAAACACTCAAGGAACTTGGTTCCTTATTTCTCTCTTGCGCGCCTCGCCTTCTTTCTCTCGTTCGAACCTCTCGTGTGTGTGTGTGTGTGTGTGTGTGTGTGTGTGTGTGCGTGTGTGTTTGCGTGTGTGTGTGTGTGTGTGTGTCTATGCTCATTCTCTACAGTTATACTTAGTACTTACTTGTGCTCAAAGTGCTTCTTCTTCTTCTTCTTCTTCTTCTTCTTCTTCTTCTTCTTCTTCTTCTTCTTCTTCTTCTTCTTCTTCTTCTTTGTTCATGGGCTTGGACTCCCACGTTCACTCATGTTTTTAGCACGAGTGGATTTATACGTGTATGACCGTTTTTACCCCGCCATTCAGGCAGCATACGCCGATTTTGGGGGAGGCATGCTGGGTATCTTCGTGTTTTTATAACCCACCGAACTCTGACATGGAATACAGGATGATCTTTTCCGTGCGCATTTGGTCTTGTGCTTGCGTGTACACACGAAGGGGGTTAAGTCACTAGCAGGTCTGCACATAAGTTGACCTGGGAGATCGGAAAAATCTCCACTCTTAACCCACCAGGCGGCAGCGACCGGGATTCGAACTCACGACCTCCCGATTAGGAGGCCGACGTCTTACTACCACGCCACTGCGCCCGTCCAAAGTGCTTCAATCATCAGTTTGTTGTGGACACGGACGTACTGAAGACGTCTTTCGTCTTTTTATTCAAAATCTATTGATTTTTTTCCCGACGTTGGTGGAAGGGAAGGGGGTGACACTTCAGTATTTAAATCTTCCAAATCTCACTTTAAACCAGCAAGCAACGGAGAGGATTTATACCTCTTTCGCCGTAATTAAAACACAGGCATTTTTCTTCCCTGCACCTTCTCAGCCTCTGTCGTTGATTTTTTTTCTTTTCCTTTTTCCTTGCAATTTTCCGCGTACTCCATTGGGGCGTTTCCAACCGGGAGGATTCGATTCACTGGAGACGATTCAACACTGTTGTTCTCTTTTCCTTCTCATTTCTTTCTTTTTCCCGAACAAACAGAGATTCGTAAAATACTAGGGCTAAGAATAACGGACCAAATCTTGCAAAAAAATGTGTCTTTGCTTTTCTTCTAATTGTATGTCTATATTGTGCGTTTGTCTGACTTTAGAGTAGAATATTATTTCCTCTCCTCTGCCCGTTCTCCATTGTCAAGCCTGGAGGCATGCAATGTCCATGTACATGTGGGTTGCCATAGCCTGCGGGCGATGTCCTACAGCGTTGGGCTCAGTGCTCATTTCCTCCTCTTGATTAACAACTACAGTGGGACCTGCCCTCGAGACCCCCTCTCCATAAAGACCACCTGCCCATTAAGACCACCCATAATGATCCCCAACGGTTTTAACGACTGTATAAATCACCTGTCTAAAGGACCACCTGTCTAAAGAGACCACTTTTGCTCAGTCCCTTGGGACAGGTTCGACTGTACTGTTCATTTCCTTCCAATGGTAAAGTTTTGTGTGTGTGTGGTAGTGTGTGTGTGTGTGGTAGTGTGTGTGTGTGTGTGTGTGTGTGTGTATTTGTGCCAAGGGGTTGGAAATATGAGGGTTGTTTGTGTGTCAGTGTGTGTGTGTGTGTGTGTGTGTGTGTGTGTGTGTGCCTTTCTCTGACTATCTGTTTATCTGTATTTCTGTCTGTCTGTCTGTCTGTCTGTCTGTCTGTCTGTCTCTGTCTTTCTCTCTCTCTCCCTTAACAAAAAATACAACAAAAACATCAACAACAACAACATCCGTTTAATGGTAGATTCAGAGACCCTAGTGGTATGTATGCCTTTGGTCACAGTAATCCGAGACTGCACATTTTTTTGTTTCCACTTTGTCATCGGTTGATCGAAAACCCGTTATGTACAAACTGCATAACAGTCGGAACACGAAAGGACCAGAGAGGTAACGTGAGAGGTTGTCCTATATATTTCGGTAATGGACGTGAGCGGTCACTTGATCGATTTACAGTGTTCGTCTCTTGACGGTCGCAATGACATAGTTGGCACCTTCTTCTTCTTTAGCGTTCCAGAATTGTCTGGTTACGTGTGAGCTCGTTTGCCCATTTGGGTTCCCCACACTATACTCTGAGAGCATAGTCAGCTCACTCCGCTTTCGTTGAGCAGGCATGCTGGGTATTTTCGTATTTCCATAACCCACCGAACTCTGACATGGATTACAGGATCTTTTCCGTGCGCACTTGGTCTTGTGCTTGCGTACACGTAGGGGGTTAAGTCACTAGCAGGTCTGCACATAAGTTGACCTGGGAGATCGGAAAAAATTCCACTCTTAACCCACCAGGCGGCAGCGACCGGGATAGTTGGCACCATTTGTTGGATTCTCTAGCGTAGCGCGCCAAGTTCTGTTTCTGTATGACTGGGTTTGCTTTAGAGTTTAGAGGTATATCTTCCTTCGTCTGTAATTCATCGTATGGACCAACACACATCCGTCCAGGCGTTTGCATGTTATAAAGCATCTTTCTTCTTGGATACGTGCATGCGTAAACTTAGCAGGCTGGCTTGCTTCTTTTGCAAATCGGGAATTTTTCGCTTGGCCGGCTGGCCGGTCGGACAGACAGACAGACAGACAGACAGACAGACAGACACAACGTCACGTTAAGCAGTCAGATATATGATTGTGGCAAATCGTGTTAGCACTTTCCAATGCCTCTTTATTTCAATAATGTATTAAAACCAGCTGTTATTTTTACACCTTTCATTCAGTCCGGAAGCGGACGCGTAAGAAAAGTGTACAGATAAATCGATATTAACACACCTGTTCCAACCTGTGGTGAAATAACAAAAGAACAAGCGCCCAGTTACGTTCTGCCTCTCTCCCCACTGATTCGTATAACACATATCTCTTTACATTGTATCGGTTAGTTAACAAAATAAGCAACGGGAGCAGGCGGTTGCGCTTTACAAGGAACTGTTTTGTCCCCAATGCCGGTTATCCGTGTATTCTATAAACACGCTTGGGTGGGCACTGTGTACGGAACACTAGAATCGCTTTAAAGCGTTTTTGTTTGCTCGTGTGTTCCCCTTTATGGTACTGTTGTCTGAGTTGTTACGCTGAAGTGATGTACTGTGTAAGGCGTGTTGTGTTTCAACACGCTGAGCTGGTGCTACAGGAGGGAGTTGTTTTGATCTGTTGACATTTTGATGAAACTCTGACTGTAAAGTATAAAGTGGAGCAGGCGGAAATGTGAGACCCTTTAGGTATACACCCAGATCAGTTGAAACTTCCATGCACAGCTACCTTTTAATTTGTGTACACTGCTTCTTAAAGAGCTCTGCTGGCTTCATTGTTTAACCGCCTTCAGCAACCTCTTTTTCTATTGCCGTAACGCATTACTTCACTGTCATTATAATTGCACATTTTCTTGAGCTTTTTTCCCCTTTGTTGTTGTTCTTGATGTTCTGTTGGCCTTTGTTTGAGTTCAGTTCTATGCTCGTTAGAGAGCTGTATTTTTGAGTCACTTGAGAAAAAGTGACTCTATGTAATCGGTCAGTGTTAGTCTGTCCGGCCGGCCGTCCGGCCGGCCGGCCGTCCGTAGACACCACCTTAACGTTGGACTTTTCTCGGAAACTATCAAAGCGATCCGGCTCATATTTTGTTTAGTCGTGACCTCCAATGACCTCTACACTTTAACGATGGTTTCGTTGACCTTTGACCTTTTTCAAGGTCACAGGTCAGCGTCAAAGGAAAAATTAGACATTTTATATCTTTGACAAAGTTCATCGGATGTGATTGAAACTTTGTAGGATTATTCTTTACATCAAAGTATTTACATCTGTAGCCTTTTACGAACGTTATCAGAAAAACAAGGGAGATAACTAGCCTTTTCTGTTCGGCAACACACAACTTAACGTTGGGCTTTTCTCGGAAACTATAAAAGTGACCGGGCTCAAATTTTATGTGAACGTGACTCCCAGTGACCTCTACACTTTGACGTCTGCTTTGGTGACCTTTGACCTTTTTCAAGGTCACAGGTATGTCTTGAAGGAAAAAAATTGAAATATCATATCTCTGAAACTATTCATCGGATTTGATTCAAACTTTATAGGATTATTCTTTACATCAAATTATTTACATCTGTATTGTGTTGTGAATAGCAATTTCTTCCTGTCCATCTGATGCCTCATATAATATTCAGAACTGCGAAAGTGACTCGATCGAGCGTTTGCTCTTCTTGTTTCAAGAATAGATTCTTTCTTCTTGCAGCCTTGTTGATGCTGTTTTGTTCAGCGATTCAGAGTAAACTACTGGACCGATCTTTATGAAATTTTACATGAGAGTTCCTGGGTATGATATCCCCAGACGTTTTTTTTCATGTTTTGGATAAACGTCTTTGATGACGTCATATAGATTTTAGTCAAGCAGTATGTAAGAAATGTTAAGTCCTTTGTACTGGAAACTTGCATTCTCCCAGTAAGGTCATATATTGTACTACGTTGCAAGCCCCTGGAGCAATTTTTTGATTAGTGCTTTTGTGAACAAGAAACAATTGACAGGTGGCTCTATCCCATCACCCCCCTTCCCTCCGTCGCGACATAACCTTGAATGGTTGAAAACGACGTAAAACACCAAATAAAGAAAGAAAGAAAGATGACGTCATATTCGGCTTTTTGTAAAAGTTGAGGCGGCACTGTCACACACTCATTTTTCAATCAAATTGATTGAAATTTTGACCAAGCAATCTTCGACGAAGGCCGGACTTTGGTATTGTATTTCAGCTTGGAGGCTTAAAAATTAATTACTGACTTTGGTCATTAAATATCCGAAAATTGTAATTAAATTTTTTTTGTTTATAAAACGATCCAAAATTACGTTCAACTTATTCTTCATCATTTTCTGATTCCAAAAACATATAAATATGTTATATTCGGATTAAAAACAAGCTCTGAAAATTAAAAATATAAAAATTATGTTTACAATTAAATTTCCGAAATCGATTTAAAAACAATTTCATCTTATTCCTTGTCGGTTCCTGATTCCAAAAACATATAGATATATGTTTGGATTAAAAACACGCTCAGAAAGTTAAAGCGAAGAGAGGTACAGAAAAGCGTGCTATGCAGCACAGCGCCACCGCTACCGCGCTAAACAGGCTCGTCACTGCCTATTGTACGAGCGGCGGACTACGGTCATTGTGAAAAAAATGCAGTGCGTTCAGTTTCATTCTGTGAGTTCCACAGCTTTACTAAATGTAGTAATTTCGCCTTACGCGACTTGTTTTTTTGTACACTAACTTGCTACTGTTGCTCTGTGTGGTATTCAGCTACCTCTGTTCTTCTTGAGTACATTGTTATGTTGTCACTCTAATTGGTTATTTTCCTGAACTTAAACATGAACTTCCTCCCTCTGCAGCGGTTCTCCAGCTGTTTCGTGCTAAGAGGTACCTAGCAACTTCCAGAGAGAAGAGACATCGTTGCTAATTCATGCTATTTGCACACTAAGAAAAAACGAGCTAGGCCGGATAGACACGCGAGTTTGTCCAGCAGTTTAACCGCACAATGAAAGAAACAGAGTAAAGGGGAAAATACAACGAAAAAGAACAAATAAAAGAGAAAAAAGAACGATGCATCAGAGAAGATCTGAACAGATGATAGTAGAGTAAAAGGGTTTGATAGTTGCTTTTATATCACTGCAGCCTGCCACGCCAAAATCAAGGTCAAGGTCAAGGGTTCCAACGCTCTCTGCACTGCACATTGAAGCATTCGGCTTTGCAATCATTACGTTGCGTGTTATGGCCCTTGCTTGAGGTTTTTAGTAATCCCACAGTCATCGGTAGGAGTCTGAAGTTTTGTTTTGTCCATCTTTTTGTCCCATCTGTAGTGTCTTTTTGTTTATCGTAATGGCTAAACTAGGATTGTTTATTGTAATGGCTAAACTAGGATTGTTTATCGTAATGGCTAAACTAGGATTGTTTATCGTAATGGCTAAACTAGGATTGTTTATCGTAATGGCTAAACTAGGATTGTTTATCGTAATGGCTAAACTAGGATTGTTTATCGTAATGGCTAAACTAGGATTGTTTATCGTAATGGCTAAACTAGGATTGTTTATCGTAATGGCTAAACTAGGATTGTTTATCGTAATGGCTACACTAGGATTGTTTATCGTAATGGCTAAACTAGGATTGTTTATCGTAATGGCTAAACTAGGATTGTTTATCATAATGGCTAAACTAGGATTGTTTATCATAATGGCTAAACTAGGATTGTTTATCATAATGGCTAAACTAGGATTGTTTATCATAATGGCTAAACTAGGATTGTTTATCGTAATGGCTAAACTAGGATTGTTTATCGTAATGGCTAAACTAGGATTGTTTATCGTAATGGCTAAACTAGGATTGTTAATCGTAATGGCTAAACTAGGATTGTTTATCGTAATGGCTAAACTAGGATTGTTTATCGTAATGGCTAAACTAGGATTGTTTATCGTAATGGCTAAACTAGGATTGTTTAGGATTGTTTTCTGTTTATGTCTTATCGTGAGCGGTAGACTCAAATCAGAATTTCAGCTTCCCATAAGCAAAATCAATTTCACCATAAGGACTGTATAATGTTTTGCTATTCTGCTCTTGTTTTAATCTTCAGTATAATTTATACGGTTGGAAAACGAAAACATTTCATAACTCTACTCTTCCATAACCTTCTTCACCTTCACCTTTTTTCTGTGCTCAATCTGTGCTCAGCAGCTTCTATGTTATGACCACTGCTTCCACCACTTTAACTACCATCACCACCATTTCTACCCTTTTCTAGTTTATCCACTTTCCTCTTTCAAATCGCACAAATTCGACCAGGTCTCATTTTCCTTTTTGGGTGTGTGCGCCTGCTGACAGTAAATGGAGGGTCTCACATTCTCTCTCTTGCCAGAGTGCACAGGAATGTATGTGAGAGCACGTGCTGTTTGTCCTCTGTCGCCGCTTTCTCTCATATCACCCCTCGCCTGCCGTGGACACAGGGGTAGGGTATTGAAAAATATTGATCATCCTTCTCCTCCTCCTCCTCTGCTGGTCTGTCAGTTAGTTGTGTCACTGCCCTGCTGGTGAGGTTCCTTCTTCTTAGCTCTGCCTGTTGGGGTTATTGCTGCTGCTTTGCTTGTCACTGTCCTTGCATTCTTCGTGTGTCTGTGTGGGTATGGCTCTCTGTCTCTCACTCTGTTTCTAGTTCCCCCCCCCCCCTCTCTCTCTCTCTCTCTCTCTGTCTGTCTGTCTCTCTCTGTCTGTCTCTCTCTGTCTGTCTCTCTCTCTCTCTCTCTCTCTGTCTCTCTCTCTCATATTTATTTCTTCTGTAAATTATATCCCCATGTCTAAAAGGCTTTTAAAGCTGAGGACAATAAACTGTCAACGCGTCTCTCTCTCTCACTCTCTCACACACACACGTGTGTCACTGTGTGTGTGTGTGTGTGTGTGTGTTCTGAACCTTTTCCTCTCCTTTGAGTAATTGATTTTGAATGAATGAATCCAGCACATCTTTTTATCAAAGCTCATTTGAGCATTTCTGGTTTGTGGAATCTTCGGAGGCCGCTGCTAATGTTGCTTTGCTTGTGTCCCTACATTATTGATGACCCCATTTTTCTCATATTTTGAGGTTCTATTTGTGCGCCAATTTGTGTGTGAGGACTTTTGTGAAATATAAAAGCAGCCAGGGCATCTCTTTAAGCTCAGGAGAGGTCTAGATTCTTTGAAGGCTGACAACGATTGTGTTTTCTTCAGATCTCGTGTATTATTGCAGTTATACTGCAGTCACTTTTATATGTGTGTGTGTGTGTGTGTGTGTGTGTGTGTGTGTGTGTGTGCAGTCTCTTTTATGGCTGTGTCTGTCAGGGTGTATTTTTGTGCGTGCTTGAGTGCGTGCGTGCGTGTGATTGTGTGTGCATGAGTGCGCGTGTGTTAGTCTGTTTCTGTGTCTGTCTGTGTTCCTAGCCCTTTCTATTATCGTCTTCTTCAGAGATTTTGTGTGAATTAAGACCAGCCTTTTTAACTTAGATCTTCAGGTTTTTTTAGTCGTTCATGCTGCTGCAAGTGTTGCCTTGCATTATTGATGGTTCCGTCTTTTTAGTATTTTTGTCTGTCTTTTATTGCGCTTTAATGGAGATTTGTGTGAATTAAAAGCATCCAGAACATCTTTTTAAGCTTAAGGGAGGTCTAAATTCTTTGAAGGCAGCCGACAGCTAATGTGTCTTTCAGAGAGAGAGAGAGAGAGAGAGAGAGAGAGAGAGAGAGAGAGAGAGAGAGAGAGAGAGAGAGAGAGAGAGAGAGAGAGAGAGAGAGAGAGAGAGAGAGAGAAAGAGAGAGAGAGACAGAGAGAGAGACAGACAGACAGACAGACAGACAGAGAGACAGAGATAGACAGACAGACAGACAGACTGAGAGGGAAAGAGAGACATACAGACAGACAGCAAACAAGAAAGAAAGAGAACGAGAGAGAGAGAGAGACAGACAGACAGACGGACTGAGAGGGAAAGAGAGAGACATACAGACAGACAGCAAACAAGAAAGAAAGAGAACGAGAGAGAGAGACAGAGACAGAGGCAGGCAGGCAGGCAGGCAGGTAGCCTATATAGACAGCCAGGAGACAGTTAGATAGAGAAATAGAGACTATATCTAGAGAAACAGAGTCTGCGTGTGACATCAGTAATTTTCGTGCACCAGAGAAAGACTGGATGGAAAGGGCAATTTGCCCCCTGCAGGAGTGTGTCCGTTGCACTTGTCGCTGGATACTGATGCATCTGTGGTTCTCCTTTCTGTTTCTGTCTGCCTCGCATCCTGTATCTGTATCTCTGTAGCTCCCCCCCCCCCCTCTCTGTCTCTGTTTCTTTCTTTGTCCCTTTATTTCTCGGTGTCTCTGTCTTCCTGTTTGTCTGTCTCTCTCTGTCTCCCTATCTCTGTCTCCCTCTGTCTGTTTCTCTCTGTCTCCCTATCTTTGTCTCCCTCTGTCTCTCTGTCTCTGTCTCCCTATCTCTGTCTCTCTCTGTCTCCCTATCTCTGTCTCCCTCTGTCTCTCTATCTCTGTCTCCCTCTGTCTCTCTCTGTCTCCCTATCTCTGTCTCTCTCTGTCTCCCTATCTCTGTCTCCCTCTGTCTCTCTATCTCTGTCTCCCGCCTATCTCTGTCTCCCTCTGTCTCTCTATCTCTGTCTCCCTCTGTCTCTCTATCTCTGTCTCCCTCTGTCTCTCTCTGTCTCCCTATCTCTGTCTCCCTCTGTCTCTCTATCTCTGTCTCCCTATCTCTGTCTCCCTCTGTCTCTCTATCTCTGTCTCTCTCTGTCTCCCTCTGTCTCTCTATCTCTGTCTCTCTATCTCTGTCTCTCTATCTCTGTCTCCCTCTCCCTCCTACACCCATCCCTCTCAGGCTCCTTTTCGGCTATATTTTACTTTCCAAGTATGTAAAGCCGGATTTATTTTAATTTTATTAGTCGCCGGATTTTTCTAACAGACCTTTGCATGGTTCATGCACTTTGACGTTTCTTGACAGCCAATTTTACTGTCTTGCTCCCTTTGCGTCCATTATCAAAATGTTTAACGTGTTAAAGCTTGTTTGAACGGTTTTGTAATTTGAACTTGTTCTTGATGTTGCCTTTGCTGTCGATATGTTTATGATTTAAGGTCATTTACTTTTGAGTTGTGTCATTAACTCATGTTCTGCTTCTTCCTCAATATTCCCTTTTACGCTACTTTTTTTTTCCTTATTGATTTGAGCTTTCATTTCCTGTTGCTTGAAGTGATTATTGGATTTCTTTTCAAGTGAACGAGATGTCGTTAAGTTCTTCTTGTCGAGAGCAATTTCCAGTTTGCATTCGATCTGAAACCCAGTTTTAGAAGACGAACAAATCTTATCGTTTTGGTGCATTCGTGTTTTTGGGCGATGCGCACGTTCTCTCTCTCTAACACATACACGCACACTGACGCACACACACAAACACACACACTCACACATATTTATACACACACACATATTACACACACACACACACACACGCACGCACGCACGCACGCACGCACGCACGCACGCACGCACGCACGCACGCACGCACGCACACACACACACACACACACACACACCCACACACACAAACACACACTCACACACACACAAACACACATACACAAACACACTCACACACACACACACACACACCGACAGAGGGAGAGAGAGATTGTGTCAGTGAGAGAGAGAGAGAGAGAGAGAGAGAGAGAGAGAGAGAGAGAGAGAGAGAGAGAGAGAGAGGATAGAGAGAGAGAGGGAGAGAGAGGGAGAGAGAAATAGAATGAGAGGCAGAGACAGAGAGAAACAAAGAACGACAGAAAGAGATTAAAAAAGTATTTGACCTTTTCCATTTGCAAGAATTTTTTCCAATGTTGCTCGTACTCTCGTACAAAAAAGATATTCTCCTTGATATATACACGCATTTCTTCCTAGATACCCTGGCGCCACAGAAACTTGCATCAAACCAGTCAATATGCCAGATCTTTTACAGCAATGTATTTTCAGCTGTATATCTTGCAACAATTCTGGTAGCAAATGCGTTTCTGATGAGCTCCGGGCCTTCGCTTTCCAGATCGCCATCCACCGTATCACGCCCATCTCCTTCGGATGAATTTATTCCCCCCATGTTCTGTTTTATCTGGTTCTTCGCTGTTTTATTGCTGTCTTTTCCTCCAGACCTCGTTCGCCATCCCCCCCCCCCCCCCTTACCTACCCCCCCTTCCCTAACCTACCCCCCTCCCATCCCACCCCCGTCTTGTACACCATTTCCGCGTCGACACCACCCTAATGATTTTCTGTTTGACCTGAAAATATACCCGCATTCTCCAGTCTCCCAGCCCTGCCCCCGTGTCCATTCCCCTTGTGCTCCTCCTCCTTTGCCAGAAAACAAAGAGGGGAAGAATGAAAAGCAAAACAACGACAACCAACAACTGTTATTTTAGAGTACGTATACACACACACAACACATACACACACACATACACATACATACACACACACACACACACACACACACACACACACCGACAAACAAAGTAATTCATGAATAGATAAATTGAGACTGAGCTCACTTCGTTAGCGATTTCTCCTGAAGTTGTCTGGTCAGAAAACACTTACAGAGAAAAACAGAAGACAAACTGTTGCCTCAGACAGTAGGTAAATATCCAGCCAGCAGGCTCCACATCGGCCCATCTTCTCCAGCAAACTGATTGGGTTGGATTGATACCCCCCTCCCCCCCCCCCCCCCTCGACTAACGAAGCGGGGGCGAGTTGCGGCCGCGGTTTTACCCTAGGTTACCTATGACGGCTTACTAGCGCCAAAACTAAAAATTAGTAATTAACCCGTGAAAGTTACTCATTTTCAATTATGACGTGAAAATTACTACTTTTCACGTGTTAATTACTAATTTTCACGTGTTAATTACTAATTTTTAAGTGTTAATGTATCATTTTCAGTTTTGGCTCGCCTCCTGACGGCTTACTAGCGCCAAAACTAAAAATTAGTAATTTTCACGCGTTAATTACTCATTTTCATGTGCCTCGTGACTGTGGAGTTCAATGCGCATGCGCGACAGTTACACCAGCCAGAGCGAAACATCCTTCGATTCTTGATCAGGATCAGTATTCAGGATACGATACATTGGAGGAACCTTTTTAGGTTATCATCGCAATGGAGACGAGAGAGCGCAACCTCTCAAAATTTAAAAATCTTAATTAAGTTAATAAGAGGGTTTAATTTTTCTTAGCCTATTTTCTTTTTCTAGGGAGGTCAGTTTGTGGGGCTAGGGGGGGGGGGGGGGGGGGTTGAAGAGCAGGTGGCATCCGAGTGACACCCCCAGCCTTCCCCCACACGCAGATCCCCCAACCACCTATCCCTACCAAATTTAAAAGCAGGTTAAGAACATTTTTGGTGCTAGTAATACTTTTCTGGTCCATAGTTCTTTAATCCGATGCAAATTAACAATAAGTGCTGAGCGCATATGTAGATAACCGTGACATACAACTGTCTGTCCGACAACTCAGGGGCGGACGAGGGGGGGGGGGGGGGGGGGGTTCTGGGGTTTCCGGAACCCCCCCCCCCCCAGCCACAAAAAAATAAAAAATGTTGTGCTTTTTTTTTGGGTTGTTGTTGTTGTTTGGGGTATTAATCAGTGACAAAATCTGCTGCCTGAAACTGGTAATGATCATCCTCAGAATGCACCAGATTGCACCATTTTGCATCCTTTTTTGACTCACATGCGAAGCAAAAGTGAGTCTATGTACTCACCCGAGTCGTCCGTCCGTCCGTCCGTCCGTCCGGACGTCCGTCCGGACGTCCGTCCGTCCGTCCGGAAAACTTTAACGTTGGATATTTCTTGGACACTATTCAGTCTATCAGTACCAAATTTGGCAAGATGGTGTATGATGACAAGGCCCCAAAAAACATACATAGCATCTTGACCTTGCTTCAAGGTCAAGGTCGCAGGGGCCATAAATGTTGCCTAAAAAACAGCTATTTTTCACATTATTCCCATTTTCTCTGAAGTTTTTGAGATTCAATACCTCACCTATATATGATATATAGGGCAAAGTAAGCCCCATCTTTTGATACCAGTTTGGTTTACCTTGCTTCAAGGTCAAGGTCACAGGAGCTCTTCAAAGTTGGATTGTATACATATTTTGAAGTGACCTTGACCCTGAACTATGGAAGATAACTGTTTCAAACTTTAAAATTATGTGGGGCACATGTTATGCTTTCATCATGAGACACATTTGGTCACATATGATCAAGGTCAAGGTCACTTTGACCCTTATGAAATGTGACCAAAATAAGGTAGTGAACCACTAAAAGTGACCATATCTCATGGTAGAAAGAGCCAATAAGCACCATTGTACTTCCTATGTCTTGAATTAACAGCTTTGTGTTGCATGACCTTGGATGACCTTGACCTTGGGTCAAGGTCACATGTATTTTGGTAGGAAAAATGTGTAAAGCATGTGAGTCGTATGGGCTTTGCCCTTCTTGTTTCAAAATTGTCCGGGGGGGCATGCCCCCGGACCCCCCTAGCAAGCTAGGCGCTTCGCGCCGTCGGCTCGGCGCTTCGCGCCTTCACACCCATATCTTCACAATATACTTTCGGAACCCCCCCCATAAAATGAACTGATCTGCCCCTGCAACTTGTTGAATAACGAATTCTATCGAAAGATATTTGTGACAGTGTGTGAGTCTAGACCGAGGAGATCCGTCTGCTAGTGGTCGGACCTGTAGCACACGTCCGGCCAGACGCCATTTTTCCCCTCTCGATTCGAACATTTTCGGATCGATTGTCCTTCACTAATACACTACAAAGCAGATGTATGAGTGTAGTAGTGGAAATAAATATGAGGTACAGCTGTCTGCCCGACAATTTGTCGAATAAGGAATTATATTGAAAGATATATATATGAAAGTGTGTGACCACAGCTGATCAAAAGTCCGTCTGCTAAAAACAGCTTCGATTCGAAAGTTTTCGGGGTCGATTATTCTTTTCTAAGATACCCAAAACAACGTTAAGGAAAGCGCTATTGCAGAAAACTGTGACATGCATCTTCCCGTCGGATAACTTGCTCGATAAGGCCTTCTATTAAAAGATATTTCCGAAATAGTGTGAGAGTGATGTTTGCCGGACGTTGTAGCCTCTCAGTGCGGACTCTTAAAGTCCGACTACTGTGACCGAAAACGTACTAATTTTCGCGTGATAATGGTAACCCTAGGTTTTGGCACTAGTAAGCCGTCATAAACTAACAAACATGCACAAACAAAACCGGAGGCTTAGTATTGTTTTCTTCTCTATTTCTACATTTTGGTAACTGGACGTACGAAAAAAAGATCAGCAATGGATTTTGTTTTTGTTTTTTGTGTTTTGTTTTTGATGTCGTAGGGCTACCTTGGGGACATGGAGAGTGTGATGGGTAGGGTTAAAGAGGGGGGGGGGGAGGGGTGAAAGGAGGAGTGCCGAAGGACCCTCTGGGATTTGTCAGAATGCCAACAGAATAAGTCCGAAAGGATTGTTGTCCTTTTCCTATCAGCTAAATGGACAGAAACTAATTGGCAACTCATGCAGAATATAGGGGGTATGAGGATTCCGGTTGTTCTATTCTGGTGAGGGGTGCCAGTTATGCTATATCGCTAAAAGGATACCGATTTTGCCAATTTGGTTGAAGGGTATCGGTTTTTGCCATACTCCAACTGAAACGAATACCATTTCTGCCGATTCGTTATAAGGTGACCGATTCTTGGTTGCTCAAAGAATGCTTTATTGGCCATATTGCTCACATGGCAAGCCAGAAGGTGAGGGTGGGACCAACCTTGCCATACTGCTATAGCTGGGCAATAAGAACTGTGTATACCTCTTATGCCATAAACAGTTTGCTTGCCAACTTTCCGGAAAGCTGAGAGGTATCTGTGTATGTGTGTGTGTGTGTGAGTGTGTGTTTTCGTGACTGAGAGGCCGGGTATGTGTGTGTGTGTGTGTGTGTGTGTGTGTGAGGTTGGATGTGGATGTGCGTGTTTGCGTTTGTGTGCGTGTGTGCGCGCTCGCGTGCGTGTATGAGGGAGTTTAACGATAAACTAAAAGGGGCCGTGGAATCAGTCTCTGCTGACGCGGCATTCTGAAAAGAGTTTGGAGACTTATACGCTTTGATTAATATCTCAACACAGCAACCGGGGATTTGATTAAGATCGACGTTGACAAACGAAAAGTAGATAACACGTGTACGGTGCGAACAATGGAATAGTGAAAGGAAAACAAATTAAAATCTTGCGAGTGTTTTTCCAGCGTCGCGGACGACGCTGGTATCTGTGGTTGGGAAGAACGTGCCTGTGGAGAATTAGTCTCCAAGCCAAAGCGCGCTGACTCTCCAAGCCAAAACAATTTCAAAGCTGAAAAAAAATGTACAATTTACGCGAAACGATTAAACACAGCTTTCGGGTGTTTTTTTTAATCTAAGATGTACATAAATATACCACTCCGACCATAAGGAAAAGAAAAAAAGACACACAAAAAAAAAAGACCGAGAGGAGCCGAGTCAATCCGAGACCAACCGAGAGGACGTGTTTCGCGCCGTTTCGACGTCGTTTGTTCAGATGCGGCCGGTTGGATCAGTTGCGGTCATACAGGGGCGCCTTGCACAAGAAAAGATCTTCAACAATCCCGATCATCATCATGGTACAATAATGTTTTGTGCGCCCCCATGTATGTGTTCTGTGCTAATAATGCACGGTTGTGAAATGTCCGTACACATTTTGTGGCACTATGTAATTGTTAGTGCATCCTCCGGCGGATGCTTCGTGCTAAAAATGCACTTCCATTAAAATATTGTACGCTCATGTCAGTAATATATTTTCAATTGTTTCTCTGTCAATTTCAAGTGTTTGTTTCCAATTACTTCAGTATCTCCCTGTTGCAATTCCAGGTGATTCATTATGCATGTGCCAATTTGAGGTGTTTAATTCTGATTCCTGTATTTACAGTGTAAAATTAAAACTATTGTTTTCAAACATTCCTATGACACCTGGTAATGGTTCTGTGGTTTTGTTTTTAATTTGTATTTTGTTTTATGCAATAAATATTTGAAATGGATCTGAGGCCGACTTACTACTTTTAGCACTCTTTTTCACCACATTCCCACGTACAGATATTGCAATATCAACTCTTCCTTTCTATCTGTTTCAAACAAGCTCTATTTTTTAATTAAAAAGTTTTTACTAAAATGTCTTAACATAGAGGGGGGAATCGAGACGAGGGTCTTGGTGTATGTGCGTGCGTGTGTGTGTGTGTGTGTGTGTGTGTGTGTGTGTGTGTGTGTGTGTGTGTGTGTGTGTGTGTGTGTGTGTCTGTCTGTCTGTGTGTGTGTGTGTGTGTGTGTAGAACGATTCAGACTAAACTACTGGACCGATCTTTATGAAATTTGACATGAGACTTCCTGGGAATGATATTCCAGGACGGTTTTTTTTTTATAAACGTCTTTTATGACGTCATATCCGGCTTTTTTGTACAAGTTGAGGCTGCACTGTCACACCCTCATTTTTCAATCAAATTGATTGAAATTTTGGCCAAGCAATCTTCGACGAAGGCCGGACTTCCGTATTGCATTTCAGTTTGGTGGCTTAAAAATTAATTAATGACTTTGGTCATTAAAAATCTGAAAATTGTAAAAAAATAAATAAATTATAAAACGATCCAAATTTACGTTCATCTTATTCTTCATCCTTGTCTGATTCCAAAAACATATAAATATGTTATATTTGGATTAAAAACAAGCTCTGAAAATTAAAAATATAAAAATTATGATCAAAATTAAATTTCCGAAATCGTTTTAAAAACTATTTCATCTTATTCCTTGTCGGTTCCTGATTCCAAAAACATATAGATATGATATGTTTGGATTAAAAACACGCTCAGAAAGTTAAAACGAAGAGAGGTACAGTAAAGCGTGCTATGAAGCACAGCGCAACCGTTACCGCGCCAAACAGGCTCGTCACTTTCACTGCCTTTTGCACTAGTGGCGGACTACGTTCAGTTTCATTCTGTGAGTTCCACAGCTTGACTAAATGTAGTAATTTCGCCTTACGCGACTTGTTTTTTCTTGTGGCTGTTTGATCAATTCATAACAAGCATTGACTGAAATAAACAATTTATATATCCAGCACAACATGCAATTCATTGACTTTTGACCCTAACCTTTTAACACTTCCCAAAATAAATCTTTGGTGGACATTGCATCGACGCTGTTCATTTTGAATGAACATTTTTCTTGTTGCCCTTGAGATGAATCTAGAGAGGCGAAGGCGCTTGGTGTCTCACTCCATGGTGACGTCGTCGTCCCTGAACGTGCAACTCGTTCGCCTGCAGAAGTCACTCACCTTGCGACGACTGAATCAATCAAGTGACAGTCGGGAGGAACCAGCACTGGACTGCCTGCATTTTCTCCCGTCACCACCCCCCCCCCCCCCAACCCCCACCCCTCCCTTCGTCACTTTCCGCCCTCAAGTCGAAGTCCTTCTATCTGTAGTCGGTCCCTCTCTCTCTTGCCCATTCTCCTCTCTATATCTTTTGCTCTCATCATCCCCGCCTCTCCCTCTCTCTCTCTCTCTCTCTCTCTCTCTCTCTCTCTCTCTCTCTTCTCCAGTCTGTCTCGCGTTTCTCCAGAACCCCCCTCTACACACACATCCTCTGTTTCATCTTTCACCCTTTCTTTCTGAATTATCTCTCACTGAGGATGTTAGCTACCACAGATAGACTCGCTAGCATCGCCACGTCTTTCACACACAGGACGCAGCCGAGAATGTGTCACAGGCTTTAGGAAATTCCAGGCCGTCGCCTGTCGCTTCCGTAACTCACAAAAATGATGATTGTATGCCGGAAACTGCAAGGGTCATGGCTGTGACAGTTATGTCGTTAAACTGCAGCTGCAATTTCAAGCTCTTTCACTGAGGACATCATTAAGAAATTCCAGAAATGCTGTTGAAATTAGCCAGCACTGACAGGCTTTGGCAGTGAGTGAGCGGCCAGTGTATGTACCGGGGGGAAAGGCAACGACATTTCAAAACGATCGATACTTCAGTCTACAGCTGAACTAAAACGCGCGCGCGCACACACACACACTACGCCAGGAGGGGTTAATGTTGGAGCACTTTCCCTCTCAAGCTTCAGGCTTATCTCTGTCTTGAGGCCTACAGAAAAGAAGCAATTTGTGGTGACAAACCGAACCAATCATGCCTTGACCCCTGCAGCTTGGAGGGAGTTGTTATAACCATGGGTGATTCTACACGGCCAGAGTTTGCCCTGAGACTGTGATTCAGTCAATGATTGCTTCCGACATTCGCCCCTCAAGCCACCGAGAGACAGTAGAGAGAGAGAGGAAGAAAGCAAAAGAGAGATAGAGAGAGACTGAAGGGGAAGCTAGAGAAGCTAAATTTAGCCACCGGGAGGTTCCAGCATTGAAGGAACAGGGGGCTAGCTAGTGAGCAAGGAGAGACATGATGATGATTTCGATCCTGTAGGCTCTGACGGAATCTGGTATCGCTTGATGTGTATAGTTCCGTGTGGTTTGAGTTGCGCCAGCGGCGAGGGAAGTTTCTTTTTTTGTATCCCCGGTACCGCTTGGCACATCCTGTCTTGTGTCTGTGACATCTGTGTGTTTTGATATCTCCTAAACAACCTGGTCCTGCTACATCGCTTCTGACACTGATGGACAGGATCCGCAATGGGTTTATGATTCGCTCGCTGAAATGAGAGAGGACGAGGTGATGAGTGACAGAGTGAAGAAGGGACTGGATTCCCCTTTAACACCGATGAGAAATTGTGGTAACAGACTTGAGAAAACACAAGTGTCACGTGCAGTTCTGTTTTTTTAATGCACAGTTCGTGCTGAAAATGACCTTGATTTCAGTCAATTGGTGCGAAGAGATTATACTCTAATTCTTGAATGCACACTGGTGCTACGTAACGAAAATTGTGAAATTATTTGAGCCTTATTTTAAAATGCACGGCTTGCTAATTCAGTCAGTGTGAACCTGTCGATTCAGAAAAAAAACTTGAAGAGGATAAGCTGCTTGCAACCACTGTCAATAGCGTGATTCGTGCATGCGGCAGACGGGCCGGTGCTGAAACGACGGTTATTTCAGTTTGATTCTTGAAACTGTCCAGTCAGTTGGAACTGACCCGGAGGCCGGTTCAGAAGAAACTTGGACGTGGATTAGCTGCTTTTGACCATTGTCGTCATGGGGGACCGTAAGCCGTCTGCCAAACCCGCTGCCATCAAGCATGAGAATGCGGAGATGGACCAAGTAATGCTTTGTTTACTGCGGCTTTTGTTGTCTTATATGTGATTCACTGTCATTGCCAGATGCCCAGAAAAACGTTTCACACCTGCTTGTTATAGATCTATGGGCTGGTTTACCCTGTAGAACAGCAGCTGTTCGTTCATGTCTCTGTTGTTTGCAGCACGGCGGAGCTCTTTATCACACTGTCTGTCTCTGTCTATCTCTGTCTCAGTATATATATGTCTGTCTGTCTGTCTGTCTGTCTGTATCTCTCTCTCTCTCTCTCTCTCTCTCTCTCTCTCTCTCTCTCTCTCTCTCTCTCTCTCTCTCTCTCTCTTACCCAAATTGCAAATAAACTCTCTCTCTCTCAGCTTGATAATATTGTGTTTTGCCAGATATATCGATCATCTTCTTCAGTCGTCACTAGATGTTTTACGTGACTAGCTCTCTGTATGTTCTCATAACTGGCTTCAACGTTCTGTCTTCCAGGGACAGGTTGTAAGATTAGGCTTTGCCTAAAACCTCTATCCTTTGGTAATAAAGTTCAGTTTCAGTTTCAGTTTCTCTCTCTTTTGCTTTCCCCCCGTTACGTGCCGCTTTGTTTTTTTGCAAAATTAATGCACCACCATGATTTTAAACATCTTTAATTGCTTTTTTGGTGTAGACAAGTTGAACGCCTTGGTTATTGTAGTCACTGACCAAAATGATTACCATCTATTGTTACTGATGCGGAAAACTGGCCAGGGATTTGCCAGTATATGCTGTGGTATGCTAACTTAATATTTCTGTCTCCAGAACTAGCGTCTATTTGGGACATGACGTGATTATATGCCAGGATATATATCCTGTTCTAACCCAAATTGCAAATCAACTCTCTCTCTCTCAGCTTGATAATATTGTGTTTTGCCAGATATATCGATCATCTTCTTCAGTCGTCACTAGATGTTTTACGTGACTAGCTCTCTGTATGTTCTCATAACTGGCTTCAACGTTCTGTCTTCCAGTTTAGCGAGTAATGTGCTCAGACTTAGACGAGTTGATGTCAAAAATGTAGCTTCGGGGACATGCCGTGTCAGTTATTCTAGGATCGGTTATTGTCTGCAGGCCTTAAAACTTCTTTTTTTTAAGAGGAATATTTCTTTTTTCTTGTATTTTTCTTTTGTTTACGTTTTCTTCACACAAAAAAAAGGACAAACAACATTTTATTTTTGGATCTGATTGCTATATTTGCAACTCTTTCCCGTGTCAGGGACTCTCATACAAGCTCATGATTATATACATAGGTACATTACAGTTTGCATACAGGGTTCTGAAAATGTAGAAATGTTCCATCCCTTTCCGCTACAGGGGGCTTTGTACCCTGACTACCTGCCAGGGACATTGTCCTTACTACACCTTATCCTGCCTCTTGCATGAGAACCCCCGTCCCCGGCGCTTTTCCTCTTTTTCTTGTTGATATTTCTCTGTTTTCATGCCTGTGTCTGAAAAAATTATATATCCAGACCAACAGCAATCGTGGCGTGCCTAGCCAGTTTTCAAATGAGTATCTCTGTACAACAACGAATCCAGACACGTAGGAAAAGCAATCGCTCTGCTATGCCAGCCGGTCACAAATTCAAGTGATAACAATCATTACCATTATATGAAGAGAAAAATGCCACAACTGGTGGAACGAAATATCAACCGTTAATTTAAGTATGACCGGTTGCCAACTGAATTTCCGTTGTTTCAGATTTGTTTTCACTCTCCGTAAAATATCAGACTTTTTCGGTCAACGCGATCCATGGCCCTCGTGTGGCTTTGAGGCGTCTCGTTGTGTCAATTTCTGCATTACGATTGGCTAGTGTCTAAAAAGTATACATACTTAATACAGATTGGAGATTTTTTCTGTACAAAATGTTACCCCTATTAGATGGACCGGTGGTTTCTCTGTGTCCGTTGTTACACCAGTATAGGCTATTAGCGTCTGTCATAATATACAGACATAGAAAAGTTTTGAGCTCTGATCGTTACACTATAGAAGGAAGGTACGGTACCTTTATAGGAATGCCTGGCTACCGTTCAGATCAGCCGCAAGGTTCTACCCTTCGCATGTAGCAGAACGCAATCAGTTATGCGGACATCCATCCATATTGTTTCTTCTTTTTGCCATTGAAAGCGTCATCATTTTCAATTGCTTTTCGTGTGTTGTGAAGTTGATTTGTGTGTGTTTGTTTGTTTGTTTGTTTGTTTAGCATCTTGATTCACTGGTTGTAGCAGCAGTTTTAGTTTTTGAACCCACGTGACCGCAAATGCAAATGAGAATGTTATGATCTTACACCTCATACGCCTAATTAGAGCGACTTTGTCTCCAAGCCGATTTCGCCAGAAAGTTCACTCACGTGAAAAGGGATCGACTGAACAGGGCATTGACCGACGAAGGCTGACACAGACATCTCATTTACTATCGCACGCAATTAACAAATCGCGTAAGGCGAAATTACAACATTTAGTCAAGTAGCTGTCGAACTCACAGAATGAAACTGAACGCAATGCAACGCAGCAAGACCGTATACTCGTAGCATCGTCAGTCCACCGCGCACGGCAAAGGCAGTGAAATTGACAAGAAGAGCGGGGTAGTACTTGCGCTGAGAAGGATAGCACGCTTTTCTGTACCTCTCTTCGTTTTAACTTTCTGAGCGTGTTTTTAATCCAAACATATCATATCTATATGTTTTTGGAATCAGGAACCGACAAGGAATAAGATGAAAGTGTTTTTAAATTGATTTCGACAATTTAATTTTGATAATAATTTTTATATATTTAATTTTCAGAGCTTGTTTTTAATCCAAATATAACATATTTATATGTTTTTGGAATCAGCAAATGATGGAAAATAAGATGAACGTAAATTTGGATCGTTTTATAAATTTTTATTTTTTTTTTACAATTTTCAGATTTTTAATGACCAAAGTCATTAATTAATTTTTAAGCCACCACGCTGAAATGCAATACCGAAGTCCGGGCTTCGTCGAACAATACTTGACCAAAATTTCAACCAATTTGGTTGAAAAATGAGGGCGTGACAGTGCCGCCTCAACTTTCACGAAAAGCCGGATATGACGTCATCAAAGACATTTATCAAAAAAATGAAAAAAACGTATGGGGATATCATACCCAGGAACTTTCATGTCAAATTTCATAAAGATCGGTCCAGTAGTTTGGTCTGAATCGCTCTACACGCACACACACACACACACACACACACACACACACACACACACACACACACACACATACACCACGACCCTCGTCTCGATTCCCCCCTCGATGTTAAAACATTTAGTCATAACTTGACTAAATGTAAAAAGGTTCAGTTGTCGTAATTTACCAGGCACCATGACTTAAATTCTAAGCTAAATTGTAAAGCTTGTCAGGCCAGTTTGACCATGTACAAGTTTATTAGTAGCTGTGTTATTAAGATAACATTGTACCATATTCCACTGTGATAATTTTTTTCGGGACCTCGGTTGCATGCAGGCTGCTTCAACCCTGAGTTTTTTTTTGTTTTTTTTGTTTTTGTTTTTTTGTAATTGATAAATGTACGACACGCTTTCGTGCGAATTCGATGTCCTACTAGTATACTTTATTGGGTTTTTGAAAAAAAAAGCTCTGGAATCTGGATCATTAGAAATTTATTTTGTCAAAACATGACCAAAAGATGTTGTCTTTCTGTTCGATATCTTACTAAAATAATATAACTGGGTTCATTAGAAAGGTCAATAATCTGTATTAAGTAGAATTTTTTTCAAAACCAGATCGAATGAGGGAACGAACGTGTCACTTTGAGTCGTTTGACATCAGGGGACGCCATGCCATGGCCACTCAGTTGCTTGGGGGTCGTTCATTTTTTGGGGAGCATAGAACATTTCGGTACATGTTGTTATTTATACCAATAATTAATACATAAGTGAAACTGTATGCTAACGGGTACATTTCGCACAACTGTAACTCATACTGTTAGTTGCTACTCGATAAAACGGTACAGAGGGTAATCAAATCGTAAAATGCATGGTCGGCGATGAAACCGTCAATACCCCCGAAATGTGCAAAGCCGACACACACACAAAAGTAGATCTAACTCGACCTGTCCACAATTGATCCAAACGCTGGTAGAAAAATGTGCCTTTTTAAACATAGGAGTCGAGGCTTTTGCTGTGGGTTGAAAAGTAAATGCATCGTATTCCAGAATATTCTGCACCAATTCCATAGAAGCCCCAGTACTGTGTAAATGCGTTTTGTAGTTCTGCATTAGCGTTCATTTCAAAGAGTGTATCGTGGAGAATCTTGCATTCCTTTTACCGTTACGGCTTCTGTAACCCTGATTCGGCGGTGATTAGCTATCGGAGAATCCCTCCTTTTGCGAATAGAGGATTTTTTCGCATCGGCATTCTATCCTGCAATCTGCATGGATGAAGCCTTAATTTGTGAGTTTCTTTGCGAATATTTATATCTGATGATGACGATTTTTCTATGCATTGGGTAGGCGCTTGCAGGCTCTCCTCCAGGGCACAAACACGCACTCACACACACACACACACACACACACACACACACACACACACACACACACACACACACACACGCGCGCGCGCGCGCACACACACACACACACACACACACACACACCCACACCCACACCCACACCCACACCCACACACACAAATTGTGTGCGACTTTCTCTTAAAGCTTTTAAGCTTGTTTATGTTCTGTTGTTTTTCTGCAGTTTTGATAAGCCGGCGATTTTTATGTATATATCACATCAGATAGCACTGTTTTTCTGTTATGTAAGACTGTTACTGAAATCCCCCAAAGGGAGGTTCGCCCTCCAGAACCGCTAAGCTATCGGGGATCACTCCCTTTTCCTCCGCGAATAAACGAAGCGTTCCTGTTACCTTGATTACTGTTTGTAAGCGTGATAAAATGCGTTCGGGCGGTGGCTCGTTTAATGCTGGTATCTGTTAATCAAGATATTTTTTTTTAAATCCGGGAGAGAATTCGTTTGCGTGCGTGCGCGTGTGTGTATGTGTTTGTATGTGTGGTTGCGTTCGCGCGCGTGTGTGCATGTGTTTGTTTGTATGTGTGGTTGCGTTCGCGCGCGTGTGTGCATGTGTTTGTTTGTATGTGTGGTTGCGTTCGCGCGCGTGTGTGCATGTGTTTGTTTGTATGTGTGGTTGCGTTCGCGCGCGTGGTTGTATGTCTGCCTGGGTTATATAACATATTCTCAGTCAGACTGTCTGTCTGTCTGTCTGTCTGTCTCTGACAATGTCATATAATATGTTTTCTCCGAAGTTTGGCTGGTGTTGTTGTTTTCATATATTCTGCAGGAGACGTTAGCGTTCATAGAAAATGCCCTGCACCTTGTTTAGAAAATACAGCCTGACGATTCACTTTACCCGTGCTTTCAGTACAGGTGAAATCGCACAACCCAAAAGATAACAGTAAAAACAACCAAAGGCGACACAAATTGCACCGCATTGCTGAGAATGGTTGTATACACATATTGATATATATGTGAGTGAGAACAAAATATGTTCTCCAAAAGTTTACCTAATTTCATTTTAGTTTGTTTCATCTCTCATTGAGCTGGCGTTAATTGTGTATTCATGATGTCCTGTTAAAATAGCGAACATATGTTCCCTTTACCGGGCCTCTCAACCAGTTTTGTGAATATGCAGTTCAAATTCGTGCCTTTTCTGTGTCACGTATTTGTCATCCATGCATAGAGGCGTCCTCTTCAATCCACAGCCCTTCGAATCCCTTATACGATTAAATAAATCCCAAAACAAAGAGACTGCCAACGTTCAAAACAAATAACAAACGTTCCAACTACCTACATGTTTTTGTTTTTATTCTTATACGATTGGTTTTATTATCTCGAGAGATTGTTTATCCTATGTAGAAGCCTTGAAAGATCTGATATATACTGAGCATAACTATTTTTCGGAAGGACTTCGCCTTTAAGCCAGTATAGACGGCTCAATTGTTCAGAATGCCAGGTGGCAACGACAGTATGAGTGGGAGGTAGTGCGACACGTATGACAACCACCCGACCTGCATTTAAAAAAAAAACCACCCACTTGTTCTGAGGCCTTGGAAGGGGGAAGCATTTTGTTCGTTTCAAGTTGTCTTTATGAAGAAATAATTAACAAGAAGGAAGTTGGAACTAAAGTAAAAGCAAATTAAATCAGGTATACTTTTCACGAACTTGCTCTATTCTTATCCACATGATAACATATGTATTATCATAGACCTATATTAGATAGATAGGAAACTCCTTCACTGCGCCTGCGAGGATGGTCGCCTACCGCAGGAAAGGGTAACTTTAAATATAGGTCCCTGGTATTATGTTGAATTGTCTATGAATTGTTGAATAAACACTGTTTAAACCATAACATATGTTTCGATCGCAAGATATTTTCGAGAAAAACAAACACAATTTTTTTAGGCAACCCGCAAACGGACAATATTCCCGCATCTCACCATTATTTACGTCCTGGAAGTCACAACAACACAGAGAAGGCAACTGTACCGTACGTACCGTGCCTCGTTCAGTGAATACAACTCTGACCTTGTGGCTCGATCTCGGCTTACTCGATGCGATTAATATTCTAGCCACGCACCACTACACTCCTTGTCGTGTAAGTAGCAAGCCCTCAATTTATGGTCACTCTCACCTATACATCCAAGCAGACTCTTAATGTATCACCATCACACCAGAGCGCGAAGTACAGTGTACAAGCACGCACATTGAAGCATCAATGGACTATAGACTGTAATAGTAGAGATCTATACACGCACGCACATTGAAGCACCAATGGACTATAGACTGTATAGTAGAGATCTATACCACACACGCACGCACATTGGAGGAGCAATGGACTATAGACTGTATAGTAGAGATCTATACCACACACGCACGCACATTGAAGCATCAATGGACTATAGACTGTATAGTAGAGATCTATACCACACACGCACGCACATTGGAGGAGCAGTGGACTAAGTATCTACTATAGCAGAGACTGTATGTTAGAGATATGTACTCCAAACGCTTTGGTGGAGTATTTTCTGCTGCGGTCTCTGACTACAGTAAAGTACAGCACGCATAGCAAGCATTCACGCATAGCACGTGCCTGCGTTTGCGCTCTCTTTCTTACCTGGCTAAGCAAGCACACGGCATCGTAGTAGCACCGTGTGTGATACAGGTAGCGAGGTAAAAGTACAGGTACATCACTCGGCACCACTACTGACAGCCATGTGGAGGTCATTTGCATGCAAGTAGGAACCAGTCCGGCCTTGGTGCCAAAGTACAAATGCAGTCGAGGTTCTAGACATAGGTGTGCACTGTATCTGCAGCAAGATTTGGAGTGTTTTTTCGTGGCTGTGATGATACACGTGAGTGTGTTTGTGCGTGTTGCGCCGCTTTAGTTATCCCGGACCGGGAGGCTGTATGCGTGTCTACGGTATCTCGATTCATTCCCGTGTGTCTCTGTACTGGAGGTTTACGTCGAGTGTTGGTGTGAAGAAGGTTTGTTCCTGGTGAAAATTCTGTGCTCCTTTCAGTCGAAGTGAGTCAGAACTTTGTAGTACTCCGTACAGGTGCGGAAGTTCACGTGGGAATCAATCTGCAACTGAAAAGTTCTGTGTATATTTGCCAGCTTCCATTGATATTGTGTGCGGTTGCAAATGCCGTCCTGCGTTCAGATTCATTAACAACGAACATCAGCTTCCATCTGTTTCCCGAGATCTGACATTTGTAGCGAACACAAGGTCTGATTGTAAACCCCGCTAACGGTTCATGCATTGTGACCAAGTACCTGTGTTATATCTTGCAGCCGTTACCTGGCAGGTACAGTCGTGCTATATATAATTATTAGCAATAAACGTTTATCAGTCGGGCAACAACAGCTTGCAAACTGACGTCAGATTGCTGGTAGGATTTACCGTCAACAGCAACAACACACACACACACACTCACACACACACACACATACACACACACACACTCACACACACACTCACACACTCACACACACACTCACACACACGCACGCACGCACGCACGCACGCACGCAGGCACACATGCACACACACACACACACACGCACGCACGCACGCACACTCGCACACGCACACGCACACACACACACACACACACACACACACACACACACATGAGATTTGAAGAACAATATCCGTAAACTGTAGGTGTCCGTGAAAGTAACAGTGTCTGTTTAGCAATCACCGGGTCTGTGATGGCACATCTATATGTCCTGAGCGAGAATACGCCGATTTACAGTGATAGTCTGTTCTCCCAGTTCGTGACGTTGAAAGCTGGATGCTCATGTTGTTTTAGCCTGCCCTCTGAGCGAAATGCAAAGTTCTTCCAAAGCAGCAGATACGTACGATGCAGTATAATTTGTATTATCTACAGCGGAAATGAAAGTGGTATGCCAACGGCATAACTGAGCAGAGGAGTAGACAATTTCTGGCATGGAACACACGCTTCATCTTATTGAGCTGATTGTTTTCTGCTTAATTGAATTGAGGGTAAAGAATAAGCGGTCCACGCATACACTCATCGTAATTTGTATCATCTGTTGGAACAGGAGACTACGGGTAAACAGCAATTTCGTCTTCGAGCTGCTCTGCTACAATTCCATATATACTGATAGTTTTAGTATTCTCATAAACTGCGAAGCCCAAAATGTGCATGCTGAGAGCAGAAGTGCACTCATTTCGCAATGTGTAATCCTTGCAGAGTAGTACATTGTATAGGGGCATAGCATAACATTTTGTGAGGAAAAATGCTTCATACTAGCAGCAATGACATGCACCCCCCCCCCCAAAAAAAAAAAACCAAAAAAAACAAAAAACACACCACCAGTGTATGAACGTACTCGCATGAGAAGAGATCGGCACATGTCCGTACGTCAATTGAGTATACCCATTTAATAATTTGTACTCTCTCTGGAACAGAATGATGCTCTCTGTTGAATAGAACACTGTAAGTAAACAAATAAAACTTTGCATGCCGTGGAATGTTGCGTTCCGAACAGAGCAGCTCTTGTATTTCATCTCTATGGGAGTAGAACGTTAAATGTAAACTGAATAATAATTACGCTCTATGGAGTAGAATATTGAACGTATAACAACATAATTAACTTTCTGTGGAGTACAGAGCTGCATGCAAACAGCACTGACACTCGTCCACACAGTGTATATATAATCTCTACGAAGAAAAAACAAGGTCATATGCAAAAACAACACACGCGTCTAGATAAATACAATAAATTGCAGTATCTGTGGAGGAGGAAGATGCATGTAACACGCACACGCGCGCGGTGCTCAGTCTCAACGGAGTAGAGCGTCACGTGTAAAACCAGATACACACGTGTGATAAATCTCTACTCTCCGTGTGAACAGACCCCAAAGGACTGATTCTGACCACGGTGGCTGCCCACTGGCCAGAGGGAGAGCGAAGAATTTTGGATCTGTTTTGTGTCCAACAGGTCATCACGCGGCATAATGACCACTGGTCATTGATGCCAGCACCGACTTAATCAGACAGCTGATTGACCGCTGGCAGTACTGCTGACTCGATCTAATCAAAGACTTTGCGAACAGAGATCTGATCAGTTTGTTGTGCCGCTGACTGATTCTTTAAGTGGCACCTCGTTCTTCCGTCGCGATATAACCTTCGTGGTTGAAAACGACGTTAAACACCAAATAAACAAAACAAACAAACCTCGTTCTTTTTCTCATTAAGGACAAAGGAGTGCTCGTGAAGATTGGTTTGATGTGGGTTTGTAGGTTTGGAGTCTGCAAGAAATAACTTGAAGTGTAAAATTCGGTGCGTGTACCTTTCTGTGTGAATATTCAGCTGGGAGACCTATCGGGAATAGAGCAAAACATGAGGCTACTGCTTGAATACTGCGAGTTCTTGCCAACAAGAAAATCACCCGAAGAACATTTTTGGTTTGGGTGTAGAGCGACATTTTGCGGCCTCTGGGTTTTTCTGTGAAACTGGAACGTGTCAAACTTTGCTGCTTGTTCCAGTATTTGCAAGCCCTCATTTGGTAGATACGTAGGACAGTGCTTCTTCTCGGTACCTCGACTGGCAATACAAATGCTAGTCATGGTACGACCGTAGCGAAGAAGCTATTCAGTTTGGCTTTAGTGCGACAGTTTTCAAGGTTGCAAGTTGCGCCCCAGGTCTGGATTTCACTAACATTGCTTGACGTATGTAGTCCCATCATGAACATGCACACAGTGATACCAGTTGCCAATAGAGTATAGCTCATACCTGCTTCCTGAACACTGTCAACTCCTCTGGTGAAAATATTCAGAGAATATTCAAACAGTGAATAAACATTTTGTTAGAAAAGCTCGTAACGTTCACAAAACAGGTATAGAAGCTATCCTCAATTTGGCATGATGGCAAAACTTTACAGGGTCCAACTCTGATTGTTCTACTGTGGCGTTCTGAAAATCTGTCCGGAGAATAGTTTCAGTTTGGTTTGAGAGCGACAGTTTGAAGAGTTCAACTAAGACATTTTCCACTAACTTTATGACAATTCGTCGATAACTTTTTGGGGATAACAATCCCATAGTTCATCTAAAACGTGCTTCCTGACAATGTGCTAAGATACTATTGAGGGCGACCTTTTGCAGTGCTAAATTGAAACTTGCTGCAACGAAAGAGCTCGGGGTTCAGAAGGATTAATCGTATCGCTCCCGAGCCTGAACGTTTAACTGTGCAATTGATGGGAGGAGAGTGTTTCAATGAGACCACAGGGAACGGAGGGAAATGCACCGTTTGAGTCTAAAATGCGAATCGTGCGGCTCTTCGCGAAGAACCCATTAAGAGACATCACTGGGGAACGCTCAGTCTAAAAATGTTTTCCGGGGTCTAAAATTCTCTACAACGTTACACTGTTGTGTGATCCGATGCACGTTCCTTACTTCTTCGTGGGAAAGACTGGACAGGCCGCATTCATCGTCTTCTGCATTGTGTGGTTATTTCTTTGTGCTCCATTGACGATTCGCATGCGAGGGACTTCTTGTGGATAAAAGACATAGAAACACAGAGATCACACTCTTTTTCAGGAACATTTATTTGAAACCGAGCCAGCCATGGATTCTGACTCGGTAGGTAGTGCGGTAGGTACAGGTTAATTGTTAGCATGCTCCCTAATTATATGATACGACTCTTCGCTAATTGCTCATTGAATAACGTAGGCTAGTGCTTACATGTGAGATGCTCCCGTGGACTCACAGACAGACTGTACGGCTGACTTAGCATGCTGACAAACACAGTACCGTGTGCTCATCATGCAATTCAAAGTTTCACATTGCTGAATGATACTCATGCCTTTACTGTGACCGTGCTATAGAATGCAGTGGTTATAATATTGTTTGTCGATTACGTTTTTCTAGGTCGATTTTCCCCGTTGATTTGATCATGTATGTATTTATTTTATGTGTATGTTTGAGCGCGTTTGTGTTATTTCAGTTGCGTCTTCTTATATATAAGTATATACTCTTTTCTCTTTTCTGTGTTCCAATTTTCTTGATGAAGCATTTGACTAGCACAGGAAGAAAGCTGAAGGCCGAAATTCAGTGATTCTCCTAGGGTCTATCCAGAGAAATGCGGTGAAGCAATATTATCGTTGGCAGCGACCTCGTATACAGTTATTAATTGCACGTGCCAAGCTCTTCTTCTGACCTTGATCCGCAGGCCACATATCATCTTGACATACCGCGGTACCTGTGGTACACATATTTTCATATGAATTTCTCTTTGTTATGGTGTATCACCCTATTTATGGGCTGAGGCCTAGAATAAATAGTCCTGAGTCCCGAGTCCTGAGTCCCGAGTCCTGAGTCCTGAGTCCCGAGTCTCGAGTCCCGAGTCCCGTGATGTGAGGCCCTTCCGCTGAGAGGAAACCTCCCAAGAAACCACACCTTCTGTTGTCCCTTCAATATTCGTATTCGTACCTGTCAAGACGGCTAGGCCACCTGTCAAGACGGCTAGGCCACCTGTCAAGACGGCTAGGCCACCTGTCAAGACGGCTAGGCCACCTGTCAAGACGGCTAGGCCACCTGTCAAGACGGCTGGGCCACCTGCACCCTAAGGATACTTTTGGCTGTTCCCGAGGGCGTCGTTTGTTTGCAGGAACCACTGTAATTTTGTGAAAACATCGTGTGCTTAGTTGTCTTATTGTATACCCATTTCTTGCAGCATGTGTATGTCTGTATTTTTACACCTTGCAGTCTTTCCATGGCTTCTTAGATTGGCTTGAGTCTTGCGGCAGTCAAGGGTTTTGGTTTAAACAAAACTTTATTCACTGAATTTTTATCATGACAAGAAACAATGCATGGATTTTACGATTACTAACTCAAGCATATAATGCTAATTTTAAGCAATCATAGTAAATACAAAACAAAGGTTAACATGATGGCAGGATGAATACATTAACTCCTTTCAGGAAACGATAAAAACAGAAAAACCTGATACACAAACAAACAGAAACGGGAAGGGGTTGGTAATACAGAAGGTGTGAAAAGGGCACGAGAGAACAGACATAGGAATAAGGGAAAAAGAAGAAGACATGATGAAGAAGACTTGGAGCGCCGATATTTGAGGAGAGTGGATCTCATTTCAATAGTAATACATGCACATAAGACACACGCCATCCAGGGTTTTTTGTGCACTTCTTTTTTTTTTTTTTTTTTTTTTTTAACAGCAGGCTGTGGTATACCTGCAGCATACAACACCTTGTCAGCTTCTTCAGACCTCAGTTAAAGACTGCGTACACAATTCCACTACGATTGTATATAATCTCATTGTGTATTTCTAATCTCCACAGTACGTGTCTCTCTTGTACTCACTACGGATCTCGAATGCACCCCTACCGAGATTTTTGTCACGGTACAAGAATGTGGAACAACTTCCAGTTGTCGCATTGTTATTTATTATTTACTGTGTGTGCCTGCGTATACCGTGGTGTGTGTGTGTGTGTGTGTATGCGTGCGTGCGTGCGTGTTAGTGTGTTTGTTAATCTTGGTTGAAAACCACACCAGTCATCCCAGACACACTGGAATATCTTTGAAAATACTCTCACCAAGAGAAAGTTGCGGATGTGAAGATTCTTTGGTCTTATCGTGTACCTATGTGAAGGACTCGCATGCACGGCGTCTGTCCTTACACTGTAACCAGCATGCGTCGCTGCTCATGCATTAGTGGAATCATCCGAAACACATGGAGGCTGTTGTTTCTATTCTGCGTACAGGCTTTCTGTCTATTGTTTTTTCTTACATTGCCAGGGCTGTCTGTATGAGCACAATCATTCCCTGTTGCATTTTTAGTTTCTGTAGCTTTTGTGCATGGCAGCGGTCGGTTTGCCTTTGATGTATGTTATAGTGTGTATGTGTGTGTGTGTGTGTGTGTGTGTGTGTATGTGTGTGTGTGTGTGTGTGTGTGTGTGTGTGTGTGTGTGTGTACCTGCCTGCGTGTGCAACTTTCGTCGAGAAAAAAAGAAGCTCGCTCAGAGTATGTAAATTACATGAGAACAAAATAAATTAGGCTGGGGAAAACAAAGCAGGGAAGAAAACTACCGGAGCTACTCCATGTAACATTTTAATCTTTCGTTTGGAATTGGAAATCCATCAAACTGGAAGGAGCCTGTGCGGTCCTTCAAAAGGAATTGCTGTGTGGTCCTGATCACTTTTTGGCTGAGGAGGGAAGGGCAGTGGGCTATTTTCGTAAAATATGTTTTGTCTCTCACGATTCTTCATGTTGTGCATTTGAAGGGCAAACAAGAAACATCTCCGTTCTTGTGCAGGACGACCTCTAATTCAATGTACACGCAAGCTGACGTTCATGCTTCGTTCATCGTGCTTTTAAATTCTTAATCGACGCCATTCCTTTGACATTATAAACCCCACTCACTCCCTTCACCCCTTTTTACCGCCTACCTCTACCCCTTCCCCTTCCCCACCTTTTTCTGCGAGCCAGAAAATGCCCCCGTTCCTTCCTGTTAGTTTCAAAAGAGCGTGTGATTTTGAGCAGAAGACCTACAGTAACATTGAACTTCACACACATTTGAAGCCACAGACACAACCTCAAGTCCTGAAACTATCGATTTGTTCTAAACTTTGTTTGTCTTCTAAAGTCGGGCAGAACCCCCTTGTCTTAAACATCTCCGATTCGCCCTTGTACTAATGCCTCTCGACAGCACTCCTTGTGGCCGAGTTAGGCGAAGAGTCAAAAAGGCAATTTTAAGCTTGAGACACTGTAAATTATTTCTGCAAGAAATCTGGGATGAAGAGTTATTTTAGTTATTTCAGTCAGAAGACCCACAGTTGGAGTAGGGTTCAGGGATTTTGGATGCGCCATGATCGATGTAATGTCTTTTCCATGACGTGACATTACTACATCCTACGCTTCTCGTTGATGTCAAGAGGAACCTAATTTCGTCAAGGCAAATATAAATCCAGCTAGTTCTATTATAAATTCCTGATTATAAACTTATTGATATTTGTATACTACTGTGGAGTGAAATCTCATACATTTTCGAATTTCAAGCAAATATCTGTCTTTGTTTGATGATTGTGTGTGTGTGTGTGCGTGTGTGTGTGTGTGTATTTGCATGTGTCAGTGTTTCCCTCCTTTTATTGGATGGCGACCTCTCTGTTCTGCTTCTCGCTCACACCTCCCTTACCCCATTATTATCTAGCTGGCACCGAATCTGCCCACAGTTAATTACTGAGTGCCGCCCCACTTGTCTCCTTTTACTGGTCAGTCAACGAAATATTCATGGGTCACCTGCTGTTCTGATCACGCCGCTGCCGGAACCTGCAACTAATGAGGCCGATTTGTATACATAAATAATTAAGTGTGGCGTCGTTAATAGTAACTACCCCCCGCGGGTTAGGGGGAAGAATTTACCCGATGCTCCCCAGCATGTCGTAAGAGGCGACTAACGGATTCTGTTTCTCCTTTTACCCTTGTTAAGTGTTTCTTGTATAGAATATAGTCAATGTTTGTAAAGATTTTAGTCAAGCAGTATGTAAGAAATGTTAAGTCCTTTGTACTGAAAACTTGCATTCTCCCAGTAAGGTAATATATTGCACTACGTTGCAAGCCCCTGGAGCAATTTTTTGATTAGTGCTTTTGTGAACAAGAAACAATTAAAAAGTGGCTCTATCCCATCCCCCCCACCCCCCCCCCCCCCCCTTTCCCCGTCGCGATATAACCTTCGTGGTTGAAAACGACGTTAAACACCAAATAAAGAAAGAAAGAAAGTCGTCGTCGTTTTTGTTTTGTTTTATAATTGCGTTTGATTTTGTTTGATTTTTGGGGGATTTTTTGTTTGTTTTGAATGGATCGGAACGGGGCGATGTAAGCAGGTCGAAGGGAGAGATTGGGAGAGGCCCAACTCAAGCAGGGTTGAATCCAAACGGAAAGTGAAGAGCTGGACAACTATAACTACCTGTGTCGGCATACCTGTGCCAGAAATTATAATCATAATTATGATAATAACAGTGATATGATATGTGTTATATGTGCATAACCAGCAAAAGGCCAAACCAGAGACTTTTCACAGTGGGTCTGCTGTGCAACAGCAAGAAAGCAGCCAGTCCAATTCGCACCTTTGCAGTTTCAGCCAGTATAGACCACACACAATCACGTAGATACACATGAGAGAGGAAAAAACAAGATAGGCAAGTGTTGAGGGAGAGGGGATTGCAAAGGAGGGGGGGGGGGGGGGGTAAAATAGGCTGAGCAGGTAAAAAAGCTATTTGTAATCTTGCACCCCACTGTGTTTAAAAGTCTGCCAGCCATCATCTGACTAAATTCTTGCACGTGCGGGCAAAAAAATAGTTCTGTCTGCACAAATCACGATCTCTTTGCAGGATTACTGGTAATCCGGCTCTGCCAAGTCCGGAATTCCCTACCCCCTCCCCTACCCGTCCATCTCCAGTCCCCTTTGCCGTTCCTCACCTCACAAAAATCCCCCGGGGCGAGGGGAATTGAAGAGCACGTCCGGACAAAAAAGTCGATTTTGTCGAGTGTCTAAAGCCGGGAGTTAGAGGCTAATTGATGGAAAGCCAGGTCTTGGGTAGAGGGTGGTGGGGTGGATGTCGGGCGGGGGGTGGGGCTGGGGGGGGGGGAGGGGGTTCGGTGGTAAATTGGTGGGGGGGGGGGGGGGGGTGAGGTGAGGGGTAGTCTGTAGGGCGGGCGAAAACACAAGTCACGGGACACGACGTACATGCATTGCCTCGGGAGGTCTCTTTTGCTTGTGTTCAGATTGTTGCCTCTCTTCTGTTTTGGGCGGAAAATTAACAGGGAAGGGCGTTTCTGTCTATGCTTCCGTTTGTTGCTTTCCTGCGGCTGTCGTTTAGTTCTCGTCGAACTCTACTTCTTTCCAGGTTCCAAAGTGTGCCTGCGTTGTTGTTGCTGTTGTCGTTTATGTTGTTGTTGTTGTTGTTAACGACTGTTAACAAATCATGCATTTCTGCCAGACAAAATCCATATCAGATTAACACATAGACGCATACAAACAGAGGAACAGAAATATCCTTCCGTTTGGCTTTTCAGCCGCTGCTCAGTCGCCTTTTGAAACCACGTCTAGGGATTAATCCGCGCTGCAAAGATTCGACCTTTGGCTGTAATCCGCAAGGACCTTTTGGGGGGCTTTTCTTGCGCTGCCTCCGCCGCGCTATACTTGTGATTTAATGCAATTTGCCTGGACAGACGTCCTCCGAGGTTCATTACAGAAGAGAGAATGGGAATAGGGAGATCCCTGAAGAGATCCTGGGCCGCAGAGTGGTCAAGATGCTTACCGGGAAACGGCTCCGGAAATTTGACTGCTAAAGCTCAGCTGTAGATCTTGAGTGATTTTCTTCCTTTTCCTTTGCGGGTTCGACTGGGCTAGAAAGATCGAAGTACTTGAATTTGTCTTTCGACTGTCATGCGAGATATCCCTTAATTATGGAGCTAATAGGAAAGCGGTTTGCTTGAAGGTATTGGTCTTCTTCGTATCTTCCTTGACCCTCAGATTGTAGAATCTTAGTATGTAAGTTCCTCTGGGCAAAAAGACTGCAACAGGAATGTCCTGATCTGATCGTATTTACAGAATACATTCTTTTGAATGTTTTCATTTTTCCCTGGTTGGACATGGTGACAGTATTCTGCGAAGCACCGATGCCAAGATGTTTTTTTGTTTTTTTAAATACGTTTTGTTAACACAGCTTGCAATGTAAAGTATGAACAAGAAAGTTTCAATTACTAAGCGTATAGTGATTTCTATAGAAATAGAGATGTCTTCCGTTTAGCTGAGTCGGTGGAGGACACCTAATTCAGTCGTTGAAATGGTCTAGGAAGAGTTCTAGAGTGCTGCAGTATTAACGGCTACTTTTCAAACCCCAGGGAGCCATGCCTTTTACAGAAGAAAGTGATTATGGATTGACTGTGCGCCTGCTCACCCACAACAATTGTCAATTCGTCCCAGGAGGACAAATTGCTCTGTCAGACTACCAAGGTCGATGAAAGGGTCGTCCATGGTGTTTCAGTGGTTGTAAGAAAGACGTCTTTCAAGTCTACACTCTTTGGCACAGGTCGTTGTAGTTTAGCCAGTTGCGTTACAAACACCAGTGTTCAATATTGTTCAGCCTTGTATAATATCGCATTCTTAAAGGCTGTGCTGACACCTGCTTATCCACGATAGGTTATCCAAGAAGAAAGTGCATGAACCGACAGACCCACTCATCCACAATGTTTGTTTTAAACAAAACTTTATTCAATTATTATCATGACAAAAACAATACATGGTTTTTAGGATAACTAACTCGAGCATGTAATGCTTATTTTAAGTAACCCTGTTATGTACATAACAAAGGTTAACATGATGGTGAACTAAATACACATCCACAATGTTTCATCTTGCAACACACTGCATAGTTCGACGTTCCTGAGTCGGCAAAAGCCAGCTCCCCATTGTGGTGGAATTGGGAAGGCCTTGTTGTATAGTCATCTGTGTCCGTCACCATTGGCTTAGGTTACAGCAGTTCACCCATACATCCTGGATTCTATGATCCAGTATTCACGTTTTAACCTCGTGCAATGCTCATTGATTATTTATTGCTGCACAGACACCCGCTTTTCCACGACTGGTCATCCTAGGCCAAATTCCATGGGGCAGTCGGCACTCAGTCAGCTAAGGACAGTTCCCCAGTGATAGGGGGTTACCACTCACGGGCGAGCACTCGCGTTTCTTGTACTCAGAAATAAAATATTCATCCTTCTGGAGGTGGGCAGCTGCTGCACGTGTTAATTACCTCATCTCTGTGAACTGGGAGCTCCTGGACCTTGGCACGTGCGGTAGGAACGAGTAGAATGTACATGTTTCTCAGAAGGTTTTAGAAAATCACGTTTTTGGGGAGCAATGACATGCTGCTTGTGGTTATTGATAAGGAAAATTGACTACATTTTCAGGGAAATATCAGTGACCTAATCTCAGCAGTTATTGCCTGTTTTACTGTAATCAGTGTTGCTTGTATTCTGTACTAATATTCAACGCTGAACAGTTCCATTCTGGTTGATTTTCAGGGACAATATGTTCCGTTCCTCATCTTAACATTTCTTTTCTGTATTTGTTCATGTTGCATGTCAGCGTATTTTTTTTGGTTTTGTGCTTTGATTGGTTCAGGTTACATTCTACATTGAACCAGTAATTATGTGATCAACAAGCGGAAAATAAAACCATGTTTACAATCTCCTTTCAGACTTTGGAATATATGGCAGGCTCTTTCTTTGCGCCGAATCAGAAGTGATTGTTCTCTTTGGGTTTTTTTATCCTGAGATTCGTTTTCAATTCTACGTGATGAATTCTCATATCGGTGACACTCCGATTCTTCTCCCAATAAAAACCGTCTGGGAGAGCAGTTTAGAATTTCGCGTTTTGTGTTATTTCTTTATGCATTTATTGATTGTGCCCTTAACTTTGCTTGAAGCCGAACGCTCTTTACCCGTGTGAATAGCAGACCTAATATCCCAAGGGGATTTTTGGACAAGTATCTACTCCGACCAGATCAATAATTTGTTCTGAATTAGATAATCGCAAATAACCGGGAAGGCTGGGATTCCTGACTGTATTGAAATATTTGTCAGGGAAAAAAGGTTGATTGATGTCCTTTGTTGGTGGTATGTATGAATATTGAAATATTGAAAACAGGTCGTGGGGCTCGGGATTTACTTTGTTTTGAAATGTAGAACAAAATGGGGAAGTGTCTGCCTGTTTTTCTTTCTCTCTCTTCAGCTGTTTGTCTGTTTGTGTCTACATCTGTTTGTTTTATTTAATTTTAATTTTATTTTTACGTTTTAATTTAAAGTCTTCTAGCACTCTTTGAGGTGCATATGTAATTCGTGTTAGGATATCAGGAATCTTTCAAAGCAACATTTATTTCTGCCCTTTCTGTCATTCGCATTACGCTGAGGATTCTCTTCTGTCCCCCCCCCCCCCTCCCTCTCTCTTTCCCTACCTCTCTCATCTTTCCCTCTCTGTCTCTCTCTCATCTCTCTCTCATCTCTCTTTCTCCCTCTCTCATCTCTCCCTCTCTGCCTCTCCCTCCCTCTCTCATCTCTCCCTCTCTCTCTCTCTCCTTCTCTCTCTCTCTATCTCTCTCTTTCTCTATCTCTCCCTCACTCTCTCTCTATCTCGCTCTCTCTTTCTCTCTCTCTCTATCTCGCTCTATTTCTCTCTCTCTCTCTCTCTATCTCGCTCTCTCTCTTTCTCTCTCTCTCTCTCTCTCCCTCACTGTCTCTGTCTCTCCCTCTCTCACTATCTCTCTCTCCCGCTCTCTCGTTTGTATTCGTTTTTGTCTCCTTCGTTTTATGCATTTGTGTGTGTCTATCTCTTCCCTCCTCCTTCTTCTTCATCTAATTAGTTTCTTCTTCTCTAACAATGTAGGGAGGCTTTTGTTCTCCTTCTCAGGCGCAGTGTACTTTTCATAACACGCAAAGAAGTCATTTAACGGCCGATTTTCGTCGAGGTTTCCGTGTTGGAAAGCAGAGCTGTTCATTAAAGAGGTACTTACTGCTCATGCAGCTAAGAGTAAAACAAATCGAAATATTGAAAGGTGCTTGAAAGGCCATTTACAAATGTCCTGAAAATATGGACACGCTGAAAAGAGTTGTTGACAGGTTTTTAAAAGCCTCAGTTCGAATTTCTTAGCCGATATTGATTAAGTAAATGTTGTCGTATGTTTGAGATTTTTATTTTCCGTTGAAAGCTTTTTTTGTATTGCTTATGTTTCTTTGTTCCTCCCGCCTTTGTTGTTCTCTCTCCTTCCTTCTTCTCTTCTTTCCTTCCTTCCTTCCTTCCTGCCTTCTTTTTTTCTTTTTGAGAGACGAGACATGTAAAAGTCCGCGCTTTTTTGCGCGGATGGAAGTAGTTCCCTAATTTTCCCAACTCAGATTTTGTGCAGTGCGCTGTTGTTTCAGCCTTCTGTTTTCTTTTTGCTATATTTGTAACCTTAAAAGTGGTCGCGTACAAATTTTCCTTGCAAAACACACGATGTGTTAGCTCTGTGCGAGTGCATTATTATTTCATTAGGCAGCTTACGCCGGCTTCAACCGTCAGAAGCAAACTTGGCACTGGAGTAAAATGATCCGTGTGTGTCTAGAATCTTGTCTCCCTCCGTCTCTGGCTCTGTCACTCTGTCTCTGTCTGTCTGTCTCTCTGTCTGTCTGTCTCTCTCTCTCTCTGTCTGTCTCTCTGTCTGTCTGTCTGTCTTTTTCTCTCTCTCTCTCTCTCTCCCTCCCTCTGTCTCCCCATCCGTCTGTCTCTCTCTTTCTGTTTTTCTGTCTCGCTATGTCTCGAGCTCACTCTCTGTTTCCCCGTCTGTCTGTCTGTCTGTCTGTCTGTCTGTCTCTATCTCTCTCTCTCTCTCTCTCTCTCTCTCTCTCTCTCTCTCTCTCTCTCTCTCTCTCTCTCTCTCTCTCTCTTCCTTTTTTTGTCTTTATATTTATGTCTTAGTTTAGCAGGAACAGATTGTAAGACTAGGCGTGAGCCTAAAATCTCCATCCTTGAGTAATAAAGTTCGTTCGTTCGTTCGTTCGTTCTCTCTCTCTCTCTCCCTTTCTTTCCTGTCATCTGAATAATCTTAATTATACATGTATGTATTGTCATTGGTTTTAGCAAAGTCGGGGCTTCCTGAATTAACAAGCACTCCCCCCACCCCCAATACTCCAATGTTTTGTACGTGTTTACGCCGTTGTACTATGTCAGTTTCGCTGGAAAATACAAAGACACGGCTCTTGCAGACAAGAGAGGATGATTCTGTTATGATGCCATACACGTTTTATGACATGATGTAATGTAGGGCTGCAACTGTCCTGAACTGGGCGAAGTCGACTACGTGAAGTACACTTCGCAAAGCTGTTCGCACGAAGTAATAGCACTGAGTGTTCGGTAAAAAGACTTCGCGAAGTCGACTTCGGGCTCAATTAAGGTCTGCCGTAAACCTGCTCCCCCTTCCTATCGTCCACCCACGCCCCACTCCGCACCCACAGAAAACATGCAGTGTAGTTTTCATAGCATTACGAACTGTCCTAACCTTCCAACATTGTTATAGAGAACTGAGATTCGTCCATGTGACTTATACAACATGGGAGACAGCCTGGTACCAGTTCTTTCAACCATGTTTTATCAACAACAACAAACAACCAAAACAAACAACCAGCAGCAACAACAACAACAACCACCACAACAACAACCGATACATTATTCTGCAAAATTATTCACATCTGGTTTCCTTAAAAAAAAAGAAGTTTTCAACAACAACTTCAGATACATTATTTTGCAATATTATTCACATCTGGTTTCCTTAAAAAAAAGGTTTTCAACAACAACTTACCGATACATTATTCTGCAAAATTATTCACATCTGGTTTCCTTAAAAAAAAAAAAAAACGTTTTCGGCGCCGTTCCCATGTGCCTGTAAACAAAAATAACACAGAGTGGAGTACCATCTCTGTTGACCATGGTTGTCAAACAGGCCCGCTATTTTCCATATTTTATTCATGTCCTGTTTCTTCAAAAGGCCTGTTAGAGTGAGCTTTTTCATGTAAAGCACAACACGCCGTGGTATCAACTCTTCGGGCCAATGGTTCTCAATGATTCGCACGTGCTATATATACTGTTGCTTTTAAAGACGTCGTTTGAGCTGGCGTTCCGATCCCATGTGGTTGTCAAAAAAAGAGCACTCTGTGGCCTTTTTTGTCGCAAACAAACGAGTAATTCTTCACAATGATCCGCATATTGTATCATCAAGAGAACCACCGTTCTCGCACGAGCGTAAGACTCAGAAAGAAGGGAGAAAAAAACCACATCAAAAAAACATTAAAAAAACCCACACACACAGCGTTTTATCAACTCTTTTGACCGTTTTTTGGTGGTCATAAGCAGACCGTATTTTTCAAAAAAGAACCTAGTTCCTTCAGCGGGCGGTACCATATGGCTTCAAACGAACATAGCACTCAGCGTGTTACCAACTATTTTGACCATTTTGGACAGACGGGAGCAGTGGCGTGGTGGTAAGACGTCGGCCTCCTAATCGGGAGGTCGTGAGTTCGAATCCCGGTCGCTGCCGCCTGGTGGGTTAAGAGTGGAGATTTTTTCGATCTCCCAGGTCAACTTATGTGCAGACCTGCTAGTGACTTAACCCCCTTCATGTGTACACGCAAGCACAAGACCAAGTGCGCACGGGAAAGATCCTGTAATCCATGTCAGAGTTCGGTGAGTTATCGAAACACGAACATACCCAGCATGCCTACCCAACGAAAGCGGATTGAAGCTGACTATGCTCTCAGAGTACAGTGTGGGAAACCCAAATGGGCAAACGAGCTCACACGTAACCAGACAAATTCTGGAACGCTGAAGAAGAAGAAGAAGACCATTTTGGACAGGAACAGAAAGCTTTTCTGCACATTGATTCACATCTGGTTTCTGCATGAGGCTAGTTTGTCCGCTGCAAACTCCCTTGAATCCTGGCATGCCTCTTTCTGACTTTCTCCTTGACCCGATTTGCAAGGTAAATTGGGCATTCTTCTCCATTATTGTCATACGGCCGTGCCCAGAATGAGAAACACAGTGTGATGGATGAGGGGCGAGGGGACATTTAGCTGTACCAGCTCCTGTGGCTGTACCACTTTTGTTGGCTTCGATGCACAAAAGGCGCGCGTGTGTGTGTGGGTGTGTGTGCGTGCGTGCGTGCGTGTGCGTGTTTTTTTTTGGGTCGTCCAGAGCCGCCTGGGTAGATTTGCTAGGCCTGGGCTGTGCGGTTAGTGGATATTGTTGATGCATCTATTGTGTTTAAAGCTGCAGTGCTGTTGACCCACGGCTTCTCGATTTCACGGGTCGATAGGGAACTGCCAGCTGAAGACTGAGCGTTTTCGGGTTAAAAATAATATAATACGGCGGGTATTTGTTATTAGTGTCAGGCTGCTCTGTGCTTGTTGCTCTTAGTGTCAGGCTGCTCTGTGCTTGTTGCTCTTAGTGTCAGGCTGCTCTGTGCTTGTTGCTCTTAGTGTCAGTTTTTGATGGATTTTCTGACAGAGAGAGTCGAGTGAACCTATGCATGCTTGCGTTGTGTGTTGTCACACATGTTTGACACTTTGAACCTTATTGTAAAACTCTTGCTTATTTAGAATTTGTGTGTATTTTAGTTTAGTCAAGCAGTATGTAAGAAATGTTAAGTCCTTTGTACTGGAAACTTGCATTCTCCCAGTAAGGTAATATATTGTGCTACGTTGCAAGCCCCTGGAGCAAATTTTTGATTAGTGCTTTTGTGAACAAGAAACAATTGACAAGTGGCTCTATCCCATCTCCCCCCTTTCCCCGTCGCGATATAACCTTCGTGGTTGAAAACGACGTTAAACAGCAAATAAAGAAAAAAAGAAAGAAAGTGTGTATTTTAGTGTCTGCAAGTTTGCTTTTGCGAATTTGATTTTGGGGGGTGTCCTAGGTCTCCGGTACACTGCATAAACACTAATTCATGAAAAATGAAACTCTTTATTTCATACGGTAGGGGAATGCATTACCTTTCTGGCAATATACTTGGTTTAAATATAACTGGCCGCATCACAAAGATCTACAGCTAAATGTATCTGTACTTTTTTTATGACGGGTAGTGTAGTTATGTGAGATTTGCGATATATAAGAATAACTGTCTTGGTGCAATATATAATATATTAGATATACAAGGTGTTACTATCAACAGGTACGTCTTGAAATCATTGTCCAAAATAAAGCTATTTCTTGACAAATAAATGATAGGCTCCTCACTCTGTTTTCATACCTCATGACCAGAAGTGCATGATACCAGGAGTGAACATTTACATTGCTGGAAGTGCTCAACATTACTCGGCTACTGTTTGGTTTGCGTCTTGATAAAATTTGAATCATTACTTCCCCTTACAGTAACTCGAACTCACGATTTTTTTTAACAAGCAAGGCTGACTTTTACCACGCAAATCTGGGGTACTTTAGCCTTGAGGTCATAAATTTCCTAAAGCCCATGACAGTTTTCACACGTTTAACAAGTTTTACAGCCACAAGCTAATGGTTACTCTGACACGAAGCTTTTTGGGGCCATATGTTTGGTAGGGAATATACCCCTGGGGAGTTTTATGAAAAAAGTTTTCTAATAATTTTGCCAAGAAGTGTTTAAAGGCTTTTTTTATATATATAAATGCCACGGGGTAGCTTTTAGACGAGTCGTCCGTTTGCAGGAGTTCTTGTCTGGTGCTAGTCATTAGCACGTTGTCTGCGACAGTTGTTGCTCGTTATCTCCCCCCCCCCCCCCCCACTTACATACCCTCCGTTCAACCCTGGGAGACTGTCGTTGGCCACGAGCGTTGGGCACGCCATCCTGCCCGGAGAGGACATCATTTGCGGCTGTTAATCACCCTCTCTTGGGCCCACTTTGCCCCCGTTGTGGCCCCACACGCCAGTCGACGAAGGCGAGAGGATGCACCCACGACTGACAAATATCTGTGTGGAGTTTTGCTTGCTGCCTCGGATTCGAAGATCTGAGAGGCAGTGTATATAATATGTTGTGTGTTTTGTGTGGATTTTCAGATTCGAGAGGGAGGTAGTCAAAGTAGATCCCCACCCCTGTGTTTCCTTGGTAAAGCTCCGGATATCTTCTTTGTACCTGGGTTTTCTTTTGTGTCCAGAGTTTTCTCTGGATAAAACTGTGCTTTTCTGTGTCTCTCCCCTCCCCCCCCCCCCTCACCCCCACCGCATTTGAAATGGCGTTCAGTTGAAGCTGGACAGTTCTGTGTCTCAAGAGATTCGGGACGAAGTGGAAGAAAATTACTCTTGCCCGTCACGCAGATGAGTACTAAGTGACGTAGTAGGTGATGACGTAGTAGTTGGTGACGCAGGAAAGATTCATTATATCCTCCCGGGAGAGTATTTGTGTGGAAAAAATAAAGACAACGTAAAAGACTTGTTTTATTTAGAAGTGGCGTTCGTCCTGAGACTGCATGGATATTTATAATAAGTGTGCGATAGCTTCAGGGCAGCTGTATCTCCCCAGTTCCCTTGGACTGGCTTGCGGGCTCCCCGTAGCTTTCAAAAAGACCAAGACCTTATGTGGGGAAGGACCGGATATAACTGTTGGTATTGAAATCATGCTCGCAGTTTGCTCCGCTATGCTGCGGACGTTACTTTTTAGAGAGGACCTACAGTCAGGTGTCACTGTATAGATTCTAAAACAGATATCGAGGACTTTATGAGACTTGGACGTATTAATTGGTAGTGTCGAAATCATGCGTTTCCTGTCGTTTGCGTTGATACTCAGAGATGACTTACAATCAGGACTAGTACTGATGCCATGATACATCTTTAACAGATGCATAGGACTGCGTTTCATGTCGTTTGTGTTGATACTCAGAGATGACTTACAATCAGGACTAGTACTGATGCCATGATACATCCTTATCAGATGCCTGGGACTGTGTTTACTTGGACGTATTTATTGCTGGTGTTCTGATCATACGATTTGTACAACTATAGACTATGGGGTTCAGAGATGACATAACCCGATGTCATGAGATATTCCCGACCAGATGTACAGAGATGTCGATTATTTTGGTACCTGCATGTAATAATCGTGCGTAGATCATATGCTTAGTGCAACTATGGACGTTGGTGTTCAGAAGATGAGTTACAATCAGGTGTCATGGTGGGTTCCAAAATAGTCGAGGATATGGATGTTATTATTACGAGTGTTCAGAGTATACGTTTTGTGCAACTGTGGACGTTGGTTTTCAGAAGAAAAGTTACAATCAGGTTTCATGGTGGGTTCCAAAATAATTGTCGAGGACATGGATGTTATAATTACGAGTGTTCAGATTATACGTTTTGTGCAACTGTGGACGCTGTTGCTGAGAGATTGCCCAGAATTCAGTGTGAGAACAGATTGTGATAAAGATAAAGATAATATACGGGACACGGGCGTGATAATCGCTGGTATTGTGATCAGTTTTGTTGATGTATGGACGGGCAATTGCTCAGACAATTCAGTGTTATAATAAATATTTGAAAAGATGAAGAGGACTCTGGAACGCGGGTGACATAATCGATGCTAGTGTTGAGTCCCAAAACGTTGTTATTGCTGTTCAGAGATAGTGTGTACGTACGTGAGTGTAATAACGGGTGCGGGAGTAGATGTAGTGGACGCTGAGTTGTGTCGTTTACGTTAAAACGAACGGTGAATATACTGGCTGACTTTTAATTTGTGTAGGCTGGAATTGTTGGGTAGGTTGTGGACTTTGCGTTTTGGAAATGGTGGTGAGCCGATCTCGAGTGTTATGGTAGACGTCGAAGCTGTACAGATGACGGGCTAAAAAGCATAATCATCAAGTATATAATTTTTAAATGTTTTATTTTAGTTTTGTTTTGGGAAGGAAGATAAATTTACAAGACTGTTATCGGCATTTAAGTTATTGTTGTTGTTTCTTCCTGTTACATTTTACTTCCTTTAATGTCTTTGTGGCATACAAAGATGTTGTTTTTCATAAACAATAGGTGTTTCCTTTCTCAAAGGACGGAGAGTGCTATTTTTGAACTTTTAAATTAGTCTCAGACGTGGAGTTCGTTATTGTTTGACGTCACTAAGGCTCAAATTTTATGAAAAAACAATTTACTTGCGGAAAGACATCCCTTTTCTCTTCAACCAGGTGAAAGATAATGTTTCAAAAGATGAGTACGAGTGTGTGTGTGTGTGTGTGTGTGTGTGTCTGTGTGTGTGTTTCTCTGTGTGTGTGTGCGTGTGTGTGTGTGTGTGTGTGTGTGTGTGTGCGTGTGTGTGTGTGTGTGCGTGTGTGTGTGTTCGTTCCCTGTCTCAGAAGTTTCTCGAACAGACTTCTGCAACAGAACGTCGCTATGATAACAGGGTAGGCTAAAGTTTCAGATTTTCCAGTAGTGTTTTGAAGCTTTTGTTGGCAACCACAGTTTCTTAAAGAAAATACTGACGTTGAACAGAGGGCAGAAGTCGTCTGACGGATGTTCTGGAAGGAAGAGCAGATTTCACACAAATACCTGCCTTTGTTAGCTGGAGAAAATCGCTATGAATTGTTCTGATTTGCCTATTGTGTGTGTTTGTGTTTGGGTTTCTTGATCTCCGACATTTTCATCACCGGCTTTTGTGAGTCTGTTGATTTCTCTTTGCTGCTGGTCGCTGAAAAGATGGGAAAATAAAGATTGTTTTGACGCGATTTTCAACATGTTTGTGTGAAGAAAATTAAAAGACCGGGTGGGGTGCCAACAGTTTTCTGTGACCTCAGGAAGCTGTGAAAAGATCTAACAATTTTGAAGACAACACACCTTTGCGCACCATAATTGCAGTGTTTTTTTGTTTTTGTTTTTCTCGAAAGAGAGATTGAAGCGGTAGTTCAAAAGTGGGGTTTACCTGTAGAGAATTACTTGGTGTTTGATCCGTCACAAGAGATTGTGGACTGCTGTCTCTGACATCGTTACCCCCTGCTGTTCTGTAGGCTTGAATTCAGTGCAGTGCATATAGACCACCTTGCTGTTAGAATTCCGTGAATTTTTTCCGTTTTAATATTCTGCTTAAAATGTTGGATTTTGTGTTTGTGTTTCGTTAACGTGGAACTGGGCTCGTCACCACGAGGTTTACGCGCTATATAAGTAATCGTTATTATTATTATTATTATTAACAAGGTACACACTTTTCACGGGATTTGTTTGCTCTTCGTCTTTCAACTCGTGTTCAGCTTTCAATTGTTTTGCTGCCTGATTTGTAGGTTTTTCAGTCTGTCTATTTTTAATACTGTTTTCTCATTAATCGTTGGTATTGAACAGTCGAAAACCATGAAGAATTTCATGTGCTTTTCATAACTCATGCAGAACTTTTCGCGTATGTTTTAATCTGTGAAATACGAAATGGTGATGGAGGACTGTCTAGAAGGGATTATCTTTTCTTCTGAACCATCATGTGCACCGCCATGGATCTGTCCCGGCTTATTTATAGGGAGAAAACATCCTTCTGTTTGGACACATGCACAAAATCAACAGCTTAATCGCGTTGTATGCGGAACGGGAATTGTTTCCAATGAATTTATTTCGTCATGAAACCATATAGATGCCATTCTACCGAATTATTTCACCGGGAAATGTCCCGCTCGGTACGTTTGGTACGTGTTCAGTTTCAATGATGCTCTTGTCCTGGTAGCAGCCAGGCTGTCCATGTTTGGTACGTGTTCAGTTTCAATGATGCTCTTGTCCTGGACGAAAGCCTGGACCTATATCTGTGTTACATACACAATACTTTACACGGAGCGAGGTATTTTTAAGCCTGTCCTTAATTGAGCCCGAAGTCGACTTCTCTAAGTCTTTTTACCGAAGTGTATTTCGCGAAGTCGACTTGGCCCAGTTAAGGACAGGCTTGAATGTGTGTAGACAGATACACAGCGTGTTCACATGTGTGTCTCTAGCGCACTGCATTTACTGAGCCTGTTTGTGAAAGGTTTAAACAGTGGCGTTCCTGTTTCGTGGACCTTAGACAAGACATCATTGTTTTCTGTAGTGTAACCCAGTAGATTCCCTGTAAACTAACGCTAGAGCAGCCAGACATTGACAAACAGTGTGTGCTTGTTAGTGTGCATAAAAGCAACATGAATTTATAACTGAGAAAATGACTGACCGGTTTTGCTTTCTGGTATTCATAAAATCCCTTAGCGTACCATATGTCGGAAATCAGACAACGAACAATAGTTTATGCTTTTCAGTACGCATAACAACAACATGGTTTACGGTAAATAGGAAAGTGGACAGTCTCTGTTATTTTGCTCTGTAATCTCCCACATCTGTTGAAGGGATAAAAAGAAGACAACAGATTCGTCTACTGTTCTTCAGTGTACCCTGGTGTGATTAGCGAGGTGTGTTTGTAAATTCTGTCAATGACTTCATGAGTTTTTTGTTTGGATTGTTCCTACTTACATTATCTAACCTACCCTACCTCGTAGTCTTCATACACCTACGGATGGATAGAAAGAAGACAACCGATGCTGCAGATCGCCCCGTTGTCATTAGCAAGGCGTTTTTTGCCATTCTGTCGTTGACATTATTAGCTTTTTTCCCCGATTGTTCCTGCTTCCCTTATTTTGTAGTCTACCACCATCTGTGGATGGATAGAAGGGAGACAGGAGATTCTGCAGTTCAGTCGCACTGTTGTCATTAACGAGGTGTTTGTTATCATTTTGTTGTTGACCTCATTAGCTTATTGTTGCGGGTTTGGTTGTTGACCTGTGCGCACTATACGTAGGTGTGCGTGCGTACAGGAGTCATGCCTCTATACAAGCTTGTAAAGGTGCGTGATTCCACCAGAAGCAGACGGACATTTTGACATTTCGACATTTCAGCCGGGCTAATTATGCCACAGTGCTTGCTACCGGTCTAGTGAATGTGTTCATGAGAATGACAGTGCACAGCTAGCTGTGCTGTGCTGCTTGCTCACTGTATGATGTGGGTGTCAGTGTAGGCTAGATTTAAATCAGTTTGGATGGAGTAAGTGTCATTGCCATATGGTATCAGGTTATCGTGATTAGTTTTTTCTCTCTCTATTTGCTTGTTACTCAAACGCATGTATGACAAGAAGCTTGTTTTTTTAATTTTTAATTTTTTTTTTATCTAACCACGTATGATAAAAATGTATAGAGATAACGAAGTCATAACTACTACCTCGATAAACGAAAATCCAACGTATGTTGTGTTTTTACTGGACAGAGAGCAGTACGTTGTGACAAACAATCGAGCAGGCTTTATCCGTTTTCCTTTCGTGTTGGTCGCAGCAATGGAGCAACTATAGCATTCTTTATCTTGCATATGGCAACAGATGGTTATCATCCAAGTAATCTACAACACTTTCTCTTTGTCAGACTTTAGGTTGAATTATTTCTAATGAGGTGGCTGCGAATTAATTGAAAGGTTCCAAAAGGGGAAATGGAATCACCAGTCGGATTATCATCAGGAACTATCAGCTAATGTGTCTGCAATCTGTCAAGCAGTTTCATGGTCCACTGTGCGTTCTCTGCTTTGTGTTGGATGTATTCCTCGTGAGTAACTGAGAGTTGAAGTCGGACTTGGTTTGTTTATCGACGATTTTGGTGTGTTTTTGTTCAACGGGGAGTGTCTTTCAGGACTTTGTTGTATCGGAGAACTTTGTGGTTCGCTGCACTGGGATGAGTCTTTCAAACACCCAGTGGTGAATAAATATGCAGTCTGAAAAAGAGGTAATTACCGTAGTTCTTTCTGTTGTTTTTTCCCCATTCGATTTTATCGTTATGTAACTGTTTGTTGTGGAGACAATGTATGAGTTTATTACCAGATGTCTTGCTGCAATGCTGTTTATGCAAAAGTAGCAACATACGGTTATGTATGAAAGGGTGGAACTGTCTTGCTCTTGTTGTTGTTGCTTTGATTGGTTGATTAGGTGGTTGTTTTTCGTAAATGTTGATTCTGTTATCTTTTCTTTCTTCCTTTCGTATTTCTTCTTTTTGTGTGTCTGTACTGTTAGGAATATCATGTTAAGTGGAATCGGACCTATTTCAAATTCATCTCGCAGAGGTCCATGTGCATCAACCGTTCTGTTGGCCTGCTGTCTGTCTGTCGGTCTGTCTGTCTGTCTGTCTGTCTGTCTGTCTGTACGACTCCATATCTATCTCTCTTCTGCGTTCTGTCTGTGTCAGTATGTCGGTTTATAATGCATCAACAAACTGCATGGAAAAACAATCATGAACATACAGCATTTCTTTGTTAGGCCTAGATGAGCTCTTAATCGGCTCGTAGTTGTGCAAAACGGCTCTTTCGCTTCTTAAAACTGTTTATGAAGATATGATAATAATATTGATTATGATACTGCTACATGGTTCATGTAATAAAACCTTTACCCTGCCATGGCCTGAGCAAAGCGCTCTGCAATTAAAGCGTTAAAAACACACACAAAAACAACAAAATTACAACAATAATTTTGTTGATGCATTAATCATACATCAAAGAAGAAGACATGGTTAACTGCTCATTGTGACAACATGTGACACACTGTGCAAACAGACAAAAATAACATTTACTTTCACTGTGCATCCAGAAAACAAGCTAAAAAATTTCGTTATAACGCAGTGTAACACATTTTTCAGTATGCTTGAAGCGTTAATGCGGCAGGAGGAGGTGGGCAGCGCGAAAACGCAGTACTGCTATGAAACACGATTTCATGTTAAAGGTTGCATGAAGCTGGTGGGGAGATGGGGGAGGTATAGGTATTAGTGTTAGCTATGGTAACGAAGATATATAGGGTGTCTCAAAAAAAGTACCCCAAAAGACATCGAAACATCAGTACCAAGAAATGGAAAAACTAAGAGAAGGGACAATGAAATCCGAATGACAACACAGTGGTTCCAACAAGATGGAGCCCCACCACATTCTCAGAGAAATCCAGATTATCCCACAGAAAACATTCACCAATGTAATGAACAATATGGCAATGAGGATGCAGTCTGTCATTGGAAAACGGGGTGGCTACATTGATCACGTGGTGTGAAGAAACAGACAATCTCAACTGAAAGCTGTGATTTGGGGACAAAACTTCTATGAACTGACTACAATATCGTATCACGCAAAAATGATTTCAATAAAGTTACTGACTTGTCTGTAGTATTGACACAAAATCGGGGTGTGTTTTTTTTAGACACCCTGTATATCGCGATATGTGATACAATGCCATGCCAATGTTCGTGTCGCCTGCGTGATGTTAAAAGGTTGTGATGTGTTTGGGGATAAAGGTTGTGTTACACTGAGTGATGTAAAATGTTGTCTCAAGCTGAATGATGTTAAGGATTGTGTCCCCTGTGTGTTGTTAAGGGTCACACGGAGTGATGTAGAAGGTTATGTTACGCTGGATGATGTTAAAGGTTGTGTCCCCTATGTGAGATGTTAAAGGTTGTGTTGTGTCTTCGTTGGAACGTTAAAGGCGGTGTTACACTGTGTGATATTGGTTGTGTCACTCTGTGTGATATTGAAGATGGTGTCCCCTATGTTACGTGTAAAGGTTTGTGTCTCCTGTGTAATGATAAAGGCTGCGTCACACTGTGTGCTATTGGTTGTGTCACACTGTGTGATATCAAAGGTTGTGTTCCGTGTGTGATGTTGAAGAATGTGTTGCTATCTGTGATGTTAAAGGTTCTTTATTCTTTTGTGTGTAACAGGAGCTGGTAAGCAGCACAGCGCAGCAACGTAACTAGCGGGGCAGTGCTGTAACTGTTTAGTATGCTGACAAACACCGTGCAATGTTTAAAGGTTGTGTCACCTATTTTTGTTACAGGAGCTGGTGGGCAACACAGCGCAGCAACGCAACTGGAAGGGCATCGCCATCGCCCTTCTCGTCATCATCGTCGTTTGTGCCCTCATCATCACCGCCGTCATCCTTGCCACGCCAAGTATGTAGATATTGTTATGTAGATACTGTGTGTGTGTGTGTGTGTGTGCGTGTGCATGTGCGTGTGTGTGTCACAGTGTGTGTGCATGTGTTTATTCGGCTCTGTCTGTCTCTCTGTCTCTCTGTCTCGCTCTGTCTCTCTCTTTGTCTCTCTCTCTGTCTCTCTCTCTCTGAGAATACACCAGACAGAAATTCTAGCTCTTTGCAAAGTCACGGCCGTACGAAAAACATATATACCGTGTATTCCCACAAACCCAGGGGCACTCGACCCTCAAGGTTTTCGGGCCCCCGGGCATTTAACAAAACAAATCCAAGATGCATTCCATTTCATGTTAGCGATGTCTACCACAAGGGATACGAGCATATTACAACGCAGATACTAACTTGACAAAAATCAACAGCCTTGCTGGTTCCTCTTTTAGGCCGGATATGCTGCTGTTGCTGTATGTTGATTTAATGTCGTAAGTTACACCCTTGTCAATCTGCTTAATCAATTCAACAATTAAAGCAACAATAAAAAAATAAAAACAATAAAAAAATAAAAACAGAATGCAGCCACACTATTAAAATTTGGTATTATGGAAGTTAACAGGATTCTTCTTATTCCACATGAAAACCTGGATAGGTATGTGTCGGAGATTATGATCGTGCGCGTGGGAAGTCTTTGAAAATGACAGGATGCTCTTACTCGCCGTGAAGGCCTGGATAGATAGAAATGTGGCGATGATACTGATCCTGCGCGCAGGAAGGACACCTGTATCCCCCCCCTCCCCAAAAAAAAAAAAGTCTGTTTACGGTCACATAGGCAGAAAAATAGGGTCGGTATGTCGGGATTTTTTTTCTTTTTTGTTCTCCCCAAAAACATATTTTTAAGTTATTTTGCCAAAAAACAAAGACTTTTTTTTTCTTCTTTTTTTTCCCCCCAAATGCCAAAAAAAGTCTAGGGTCGCGCGAAAAAATAGGGTCGGTCGGGATACCGTAAACAGACTATTTTTGTGTGTGGCCTAAGTGCATGCCATTAGTGTTCCTGTGTATATATATATAGGGTAAGTGTTCAGTTATGCCGTTGTACGTGTCACTAATGTTGCTCTTGGTGATCTTCACCGGTGGCATCTTCCTGGCCGGTATTTATTCATTTACTTAATTTTGTATGTTTATTTATTTATTTGTTTACCTATTTATTTATTTATTCATTTATTTATTTGTGTATTTATTTTTTATGCATCCATGTTTGTCGATCTGTCTTTCGCTCAGCCTCTGTACCCTTCTTTTCTTTCCGTTCATTATTTTTCAACTACGTCTCTGTTCATCTTTTTTTTGTATCTATACATTAATTAATGTATTTATAGAGGTTACAACACGAGTGGTTTTTTTATATGGCTTGTATTTCAGTCAAGACCCAGCGGATGAATATCAAGGGACTCACGAGCCTCTGGCGAGTGAGTCCCTTTGATATTCCCGCTGGGTCTTGACTGAAATACAAGCCATATACAAAATCACGGGTGTTGTAAACTGTATATCACATGAAGATCTAAAAGACAACGCGTG
>NC_090246.1:97450851-97475851 GCF_037325665.1 Littorina saxatilis
TCTTGTTGCGTGTGCGGAGAATCACTTGCAATTTCTGACAGCTAGGATAGAGGGAGGACTTTGAGCGTGTTTTGATCCTCATCTCTAAGGTGCACTGGGCTTTGGCAGACTGGGGGAGAGTTCTGAAGAAACGGAGAAGGGTTGGTGGAATTCAGTTCAGTGTCCAGGAATAGTATTTTCTCTGGTGGATTTGTTCCGTTTGTGTTTTGCTTGCGCTTGCACTGACATATCGTTTACTGTACCATTTTACGTTATTGGAAAAGTCTTTATGTCATGGCTGCGGACGATTAATAAAATGAACGATAAAATGGTCTGATTATTTTAATTAGCAACGCAATGCATCCTACAGACAGGAAACAATATTGCACACATTTAATTTGTCAAGACCTCGCAATTCCAATCCCCGAATACGCTCATGCAGTATAAACCTGCTTTCACCCCGTAAGTGTCGTGATACCGAGTTCATCTGCAAGGAATGAACGCTATGATGTAGCTTAATAAATTACTGTAAGTATCGGAGTGATATATCACAATCGTCGCCGTAAAAAAAAAAAATCGTCTGACCCTTGCAGACGTAATTTTCAAATTCCTTCGAAAAGAGCAACACCTTTTAACATGCGGACGACATTTACCACCGTCGTTTCACTTATCAGTGCTCAGACGAATACTTGGAGGAAAGTTTAAAAGTTTTCACACCACCATTAACACCTCCGTCAAGCTCTTCGTGCGTGTGAAAAGGTCGCCCCTTTTTTTGATAGTCTCACGTGCGATTGATTAAGTAAGAAGCAGGGAGGAATATCTCCAGACATCTTCCTCTAGGGGAGGGGACGGGAATCCTCTAGGGGAGGGGACAGGAACAGGGGGGTGGATGAGGGGGATATGACAGGGGAGGGGGGTAAGTGTGAACGAGCTCGACGCCTGGGCTGCTATTCTTGAATGGTTGTCTCACTGAATCTGTAAGATCAGACACAGGAGTGTAGGAAAGGAGACAAGAAGAGGACATCTCAGTGTCAGTAGTAAGGTCCTACAGTATGCCTCTCATCGGGGAAAACAGACAGAAAGGGGGATGAAAAGGCAAGAATGAGATATAATATATTGATATAATATATTGACATTTTAAGGAATGAGATCTCAGGAATGACTATACCGAAAGGTTTCAGTGTCATTTGCCAAGTAAGATCTGTTGTCAAGTAAGATCTGTTGTAAGGTGAAGAAAAGATTCAAGATTCAGTGAGTTCTTGTTAATTGGGAAGAGATACGACAGTGTGATGGTACCAGTAGCACCGTTATGAAAAGACAGACCTGTACTAGCCAAGGTTGAGAGATGGGGAGAGGGAGGATCAGCGTAGGGGTACCTTAATTCTTATTGCCCTGGATGTCCTTTCAAACCAGGGAGGTAAGGAATGAGTGGAGGGGGGGGGATAAGGGAAGTGACGCCAGATAACTATATCTTTTGTAACCGGCACGGTTGGCCTAGTGGTAAGGCGTCCGCCTCGTGATCGGGAGGTCGTGGGTTCGAACCCCGGCCGGGTCATACCTAAGACTTTCAAATTGGCAATCTAGTGGCTGCTCCGCCTGGCGTCTGGCAATATGGGGTTAGTGCTAGGACTGGTTGGTCCGGTGTCAGAATAGTGTGACTGGGTGAGACATGAAGCCTGTGCTGCGACGTTTGTCTTGCGTGTGGCGCACGTTAAATGTCAAAGCAGCACCGCCCTGATATGGCCCTTCGTGGTCGGCTGGGCGTTAAACAAACAAACAAAAATATATTTTGTAGCATTCATTATGGAATAAGGTCAGAGTGATGCGAAAGAGGGTTGGCTGCAGTAATCTACGATCAACATTCTGTAATAATGAATAAGAACCTTAGGGTCGGTCTGTCGACTAATTCAAGTCGAACGTCTTGGGCAAACAGAAATAGGCACACACACACACTCGCGCCCAACGCACGCACGCACACACACACACACACACACACACACTTACACACACACACTTACACACACAGACACACACACAAAGACATAGACACACTCACACACATCAACACACACACACACACACACACACACACACACACACACACACAAGAAGAAGAAGGTTTAAACAGGCTAATTATCCCGTGGAGAATTTGAGCTGCCAGCTGCTATCTCCGGATTTCTTTTTATTCCCATCCTTTACTTGTCAGTCGTGTGCTGTAAATAGCTCTCTGGGAAAGATCAACCAGTGCAAAGCGAACGCTTTGATTATGCGGACACTTCTGCTGCATATAGGAATGTCCATTGATTTGTAGTGCAGTTATTTATATTCCTTTTAAAAGACTCCATAGCAAACAGAAAAACTGTGAGCAAAGGAAAGACATGGTCAAATCAATTATTCTAGAAAAAAAGGTCTTTGTTGGTGGTAGGAAAGAAAGGCCACTGAAAAGAACACCAAATGGTTTCCTTGTCACGACCATAATGAAACATACTACTAACAGTGAAAACGTGTTTGCTGTTGAGAAGTTTCAATAAAAGTTATAGAAATTGGATACAATGGCTTGATATTGCCAGAGACATACATTTCAGTTGAAAATTCACATGGAGAAAAAATGGAAAGTTTTAAGGGAATCTGGCTAACAGCTAAAAGCCCATATTCTCCGCCAGTGTATTGGACAATAGTGTACTAAACTGCCCCCCCCCCCCCCCCAAAAAAAAAAGGAAAAAAAGTCAAAGACTTTTCATCAGGGGTGTGACCCAAACGTTAAACAGTTCTTCGGTCATAAACCGTCATGGATTTGAAGATCTGTAAATATATGTTTTTCTTCCTCTCAAAGATATTGTTGTTTTAAGTGCATTTTTCTTTGTGTGTTTTCAGAGACAGCTGGACACAGAGACGTACTGGCTGTCGGCGGACGAAGAGTTCTTGTTGCTCAGACACGATGGTGTCCAGGTAAGACCAGAATAAAATGTGTATTTAAGGTGACACCTACGCCCTCAGAAATAGCGGGCCCGAGTAGCTCAGATGGTAGAGAACCGAACTTGTGACCCTGGGGTCACGTCACGGGTTCGAACCCAGGCCGGCACGGACACGTGTCAACTTTATGTGCAGCATCATTATTCGATATCCATGTACCCACCCCGTGTCACCACAGTGGTAGGAAAAAGACCTCGGTCATTCTGCCATAAGTGCAAGTGGCAGATACCACCTTATAATTAACACGCATACAATTGGGTATCTCATCTAAAGTCGTGTCCCCTTATGGCTTTACCGTGAGGGTGTAACACGTACATTTCTCTCTCCTCGATCAGTGCTTTAGCGTGTATAGAAGGAAAGTATCGTGGAATGAACGTAGAGTGTGGGGTCGGGGCCGGCGGAGAAGAAGGATGGAACTTGCTGGTATTATTACATTTTCCTTACTGTTTAAAGTGCAAGGAGCTTGCTTCGGCAAATCCTCTCTGTTCGTATGTCTGTTTGTGTGTCTGTCTGTGTATGTCTATCTGTATGTCTGCCTGGCTGACTTGTCTGTCTGCTCTCTCTCTCTCTCTCTCTCTCTCTCTCTCTCTCTCTCTCTCTCTCTCTCTCTCTCTCTCTCTCTCTCTCTCTCTCTCTTTCTCTCTCTCTCTCTCTCTCTTGATGTTCCATTCATGTATTTTCTACTACTTTTCTCATTTATTATTACTGTATGTTTGATGTTTCTATGATTCTAGTCGGGCGCACGCGTGAATATGTGTTTGTGTGAATGTAAAGGGCACATTGTAAGATTAAGCCTATGGCCTAAAATGTCTACCCTTTATGTGAATAAAATGTTCTAAGTCTAAGTCTAAGTCTAAGTCTAAGTCTAAGTCTAAGTCTAAGTCTAAGTCTCTCTCTCTCTCTCTCTCTCTCTCTCTCTCTCTCTCTCTCTCTCTCTCTCTCTCTCTCTCTCTCTCTCTCTCTTTCTCTCTCTCTCTCTCTTGATGTTCCATTCATGTATTTTCTACTACTTTTCTCATTTATTATTACTGTATGTTTGATGTTTCTATGATTCTAGTCGGGCGCACGCGTGAATATGTGTTTGTGTGAATGTAAAGGGCACATTGTAAGATTAAGCCTATGGCCTAAAATGTCTACCCTTTATGTGAATAAAATGTTCTAAGTCTAAGTCTAAGTCTAAGTCTAAGTCTAAGTCTCTCTCTCTCTCTCTCTCTCTCTCTCTCTCTCTCTCTCTCTCTCTCTCTCTCTCTCTCTCTCTCTCTCTCTCTCCTTGTGTTTGTCTCTGTCTCTGTCTCCCTATCTCTCTCGCTTTCCTCTCTTGCTGTGAGTTCGCTTTTCCCTTTGGGGTTTAAAGTATTTTATTCATGAATCTCATGTGTAGATTTTCCTGGAGATATTTTGCGCTCTGATCTTATTGTTTTCCCCCGAAGGCGAAAATAACGGGTTAAAAGAGCAACGGCAAAAAACAGAATGGGTTAATTGCATTTTACGTGAACGGTTTGTTTGAGGGTTTGTTTGTGATTTTGTTTGAGTGTTTGTTTGTACATTTGCATGATTGTTTGCGTTTTGTTTGTTTTGATTGATATTGATTCTGGGTTTGGATGTTATTTTTCGGTCGCTCTTGTGGCTGTTGGTGATGATGCTGGTGCTAGTGCTCGTTTGTTTTGTTTTGTTTGGTTGTTTGTTATTGTTGTCGGGGGCTTAGAGTTTATGCGTTTCTGAAGGGTGTGGGGTGGTTGTGTCTTTTTCTCCGAAGCAGACAGTGATCTCAAAAGCACCTGTACATTGTTGAGTGGATGCGATGAGCCACCTCACTTTGCCTCATAAACATTGATCATATGTTTTAGTTTTATATAGCATTTGATCTAGTGTCTAACTTCTTGGATCAAAGCACTCACATAAATCTGTATTTTCTTTTGGTGGGAATAAACCCTGACGATATTTATTTTACGGCGACATGAAAACGAAGCCCTAAAAACGGAATGCGGCTGCCTAGATGAAGTTCTTTGAATGACTTGACTCATAAAATCTGACATTTTCTGTCCGTGTTTTCGATGTAGGTCCAAGAAAGTGAGCTTGTGATGTGACGTGTTCGTTTGATAGAGCTCTTCTTCTCACAACTTTCGAAACTTGTTGTGCTTGCTTCAGAAGTTGCTTGACGGGTCATTTTTTCCGGTGTTGATCGAAGCATATGTTTGCCTGTGGAATGTGGCTGGATACATTCAACCTGTATAGCTCTATAACTCTGAGGAATGCAAAGATCAAAGCCCTTGCTGGCATCATTCCTTCTGTGATGATTTTACCACTGAAGGGTACGGACATAAAAAGCGAATACAGCTAGTCGATACGGCGTTGAACCACATTGACCTGAAACTTGACCATTCAGTGTGCTCCGACGACACTCGCAGATTCTTCAAGTTCCTGATGGAGTCAATAAATACGCTCTTAACGTCTCGCTCCTCAACTTCACCTTGATGATTCAAATAAGGACAGTAAGAAAACAAAGACACTGCGTCTAGAAACACTAGTGCGACGTTGAACAATCATTAAATAAAGATTGATTCAACGGTGAATTGCTTCCAACGACACACACACAAACTAAACGAGTTCCTGATAGAGCGTAATTGTTAAGCTCTTAACATTTTGCTCTCCAATAATTTCGCCTTGATGAGTCTGATAACGAGACGGGGACATTATCACACAAAAAAAATCCAAAGACACCAACGCCCACCAGCGATGTTGATGCGACGTTGAACCCTCATTTATTGGAAGATTTGATCAAAGTGTGGGTTCCGATGACATAACGCACTCATTGATTTCCTGTTGGAGCCATGAAATCCTTAACATTTCGCTCTCCAACTCTGTTTGTCGTCGCCTGAGGGGCGATGTGCTTCTGAGCACAGGAAGGCCGTGCAGTGAAGGCTACCCTTGGGAAATGTGTTGACATTTACCCTTTTCCCGATTTCTTTTAATGAATGGACTGCCAATCATGCAATCGTATATGAAGGCACTCGTATGCCCTTTCTCTTTCTCCCTCACAGTCTCTCTCTGTGTCTGTCTGTCTGTTTGTCTTTCTGTCTGTCTGTCTATTTCTCTCTGTGTCTGTCTTTCTTTCTCTTTTTCTCTGGCTCTCTCTCTCTCTTGCAGGCACACAAACACACAAACACACACACACACACACACACACACACATACACATACACACACACACACACACACACACACACACTCTCTCTCTCTCTCTCTCTCTCTCTCTCTCTCTCTCTCTCTCTCTCTCTCTCTCTCTCTCTCTCTCTCTCTCTCTCATGCATACAGAGGGAAAGATAGTTTTCATTCATATTCGTGGGAATAAATCCTCACGATATTCATTCATTTTCCCCTCTTCGCATTTGTTGAAGAAAAACTTGTTAAAGAGTAGTATTGATCCGTGCGCCCGATGGGTTGCTTTTCGTGCAGGTTTACAATTTGCTACCCCAAACCTTTAGATGCAAGGGATATTCCTATAATGGTATTAGGTACTTTTATTTGCTTTAGGAAAGCAAGGGTGATGGGCCGCAGGGGAGGAGGAGGGGGGGGGGTTATTCTATTTGCTTTTAAAAACATTTTTGTTTAGATTAAGAAGTCGTTGATCTCTTTTACAAATGGAATGCCACATGAACAGTTCCGAAAGTTCAAAATGTTGAGCTTGTGAGTTTTTAATGTTCCGACCGGGTTGCACAATTAGTTGCATTGTGTCAAAGGTCTGGGTTAATTATCTGGAAAATGTAAAAGAAAAGGAAAGATTTATCTTCAGTCATAATCGTAAAACGTCTGGGGTATTTGTCAAAGTAAAAGCAGCTAATTTTGCTGGAAGGTCGTATACTTCCTTCTATATTAGATCCCAGACAAAAGCGAAGCCCCTTGAGGATTTATTACATTTTTCCGGGAGCGTAGCAGGTCCATAAAACATAATTATCTCATTCCGCCATGTTCCAGACACCTACATCAACAAGTGTTACATGTAGGAAGTGCTTGGAGGAGGGAAGGGAAGACATCTAGTATATGGTTCATCTAGTATATGGTTCATCTAGTATTTGGTTCATCTAGTATTTGGAGAGCAAGACACTTTTCCCGGTCACATGCAAACACGTATTAAACAAATAAATGCATAAACAAGTATATGAATCACACATATACTGTCACATTGATGATATACAGTCGCACGCACGCACGCATGCACACACGCAGGTTGTTTTGTGGAGAATCATATGAACCAGGACATAATATGTGTTAGCTTTAACAACAACAACAAAAAAAACTACAACATGAGATTAGTTGTAAACTATACCTGGGTTCAGAAAGAAGTCAGTGACCTGCGAAGAGATTTCTTGTGTCTTTGTTGCCGTGTGGCGAAAGCAATTACTAGTTTCTTTGTAAAAAGTATCGCTGTATTGATTTTCGTGTCGTCGGCACTGTCATAAACTAGGAAGCTGGACGGTTTTGTTTGTTTGTTTGTTTGCTTAACGCCCAGCCGACCACGAAGGGCCATATCAGGGCGGTGCTGCTTTGACATATAACGTGCGCCACACACAGGACATAAGTCGCAGCACAGGCTTCATGTCTCACCCAGTCACATTATTCTGACACCGGACCAACCAGTCCTAGCACTAACCCCACAATGCCAGACGCCAGGCGGAGCAGCCACTAGATTGCCAATTTTAAAGTCTTAGTTATGACCCGGCCGGGTTTCGAACCCACGACCTCCCGATCACGGGGCGGACGCCTTACCAGTAGGCCACCGTGCCGGTAAGCTGGACGGTCATTGTATTCGAAATGAGTCACTATTTTGAAGGCTCCGCCCACGTCAGCTTTGTTCGGTTATAATAAGTCCAAGAAGAACATGAACACATTTTTTATTGTATTTAACACGTCTTATTTAATAACGGCCATTGCTAATGACCCGGAATTTGGATTGTTGACTCGGCTATAATTGTGACGTCTTCAAGAATTCTTGAACGATGTACAATTTGGGTGTGATTTCATTCCATTTAAACATATACACACTGGACCACACAATCGTAGTAGATGAGTTTTATTGATGTCCACCCGTGTAAAGTAAATCTGTATGCCAAGGATGCAATAGTTGCATAAAGGAATTTTGAGCTATTGGAAAAGACAGCAACATAATTTTAGTAAATCAAAAAAGAAAAACATCCGGAGCGATTTAATGCTTTGCGTGTCAAGTGTATGAATTATACAATGTGGGTCAAATACATTGTAAAGAATGCTATGAAAACAAAGCCATTTTTTAATGCCAGCCTTAGGACATTAGTTTTCTGATAGTTCGAAATAGATTCAGGGCTGAAGGTTCTGGTTCTGAAATTGTTCACGAATACAGCTAACTACCATGATACAGTATTGCCATTCTCTATGTACGAGTCCTAGAGCAACATTATCTCAAGAGTGGTGCTAACTTCTTTTTATCTGCTCCCTTAATGACACGATCGTGGTATTTGTATCTCGATTTAGCGGCGTAAACCACAAAGCAGTCGTCGTTCGTATTTAAGTACCGTATGTTATTTTTGTTTTTTGTGTGTGCAACGTTGCAGTTTGTAGAGACTGCTATCACTTCAGTATCTGTTGACTAACCTGTTTCTGCCAAGAAAAAGTAAGTTAATGGGATACTTATGGCCAAAAACACCTGTCTCGGATCGCCCCATGAACTACACAGTTTGGTTTGTAGTTATGTTTGTAGTTATGTATGCCACCACACGCCAGGAATACCTTAGAATTAGTGTTTGAACGTTCAGTTATTCAAATTGTAAATGTTGTGTTAAGGTAATCTTTGCAGACGGACCGGCACGGTTGGCCTAGTGGTAAGGCGTCCGCCCCGTGATCGGGAGGTCGTGGATTCGAAACCCGGCCAGGTCATACCTAAGACTTTAAAATTGGCAATCTAGTGGCTGCTCCGCCTGGTGTCTGGCATTATGGGGTTAGTGCTAGGACTGGTTGGTCCGGTGTCAGAATAATGTGACTGGGTGAGACATGAAGCCTGTGCTGCGACTTCTGTCTTGTGTGTGGCGCACGTTATATGTCAAAGCAGCACCGCCCTGATATGGCCCTTCGTGGTCGGCTGGGCGTTAAGCAAACAAACAAACAAACAAATCTTTGCAGACGGTAAATTCTGAATTTTACGCGTTCTTTACTTTTGCGTCGTCCTTTTTCGTCGTCCTTTTTGTTTGCCTGTTACAGCAGTGGAACTTGCACGCGTTTGAAAGATAACAGATTTGAATTTCTAGCTGAAATCCAACGGGTTTTGTCTGCGTACCCTCTTGCACTGGAAAAAATATTTTCAGATGAACTGAATTGGAACTATGACACTGAAGAATAGAATGTTCGTCTATGCACATTAATGTCTTTATTTAGCGTGAGTTAACAGAGCATTTTCAAGCAAACCATTGCAGGTTCGTCTTACTGTTAGTACAGCAATTGTTCCTTGGACCTCTTTAGGTCAACTCACCAGGAAACTGTTCCAGCTCGTGTATTAGAAAGGGTCTGTTCAGTAATATTACCATAGTTTATTGCTCGTTCTGATCTGTCTGTTGTGGCTACACAAGATAAAAGCCCGTTCCTTGTCACAGCGGGCTATGTAAGTTCTTTGGTCGTGTATCTAGAGATTCGTTATTTCTGGCATACTCCCCACGGTGTCCTACAAAACGTCGCCTTTCTTTTTAGTAGCTCTCCGCTGGGATCCGACACAGACACACTAAGGAAAATACCATTACGTAGGTCATCAGCTTTACTGCTCAACTCACAAAACGGGATTGGCATCCGTCTTGTGCTTTCTACCATTTCGACCTGAGGCGAGTGAGAGATATCAACTTTGCCGAAAAACTATGGAAACACTTTTTGTACCTCGATCAACTAAAAGATTCATAGTCGTATCTTTGTTTTCAAACTGGCAATGCCCCTAAAGACGAGTGTGTGTGTGTGTGTGTGTGTGTGTGTGTGTGTGTGTGTGTGTGTGTGTGTGTGTGTGTGTGTGTGTGTGTGTGTTAGTGTTTGCTTTTGTTGTTGTTGTTTTGCCACTTGGCACACTTTTCTGATTGAAGATATCTTGCACAATGGTCACGTGACAGCTATTCCAATGAGCTAAGGTACCCCCTTGTTGACTCGACATAACTTGAAGAATCGAATTTAAAAAATCTGCACAGATTTATAAAAGGCAGAATTCAGTAACTTGTGTATACAGAAAACAAGAATGTCATGAATTGTTTATACTGCCATCAACAAAATTATATTTTAAAATGCGTTCTTGCAAACGAAACATGTTGCAATAACAGAGCTAAGCCATGCTACGTTCCTACTTCTCTGCGCGCAAACAAGACATTCAAACTTAAATCTACTGACGACGGGCGCAGTGGCGTGGTGTTAAGACGTCGGCCTCTCAATCGGGAGGTCGTGAGTTCGAATCCCGGTCGCTGCCGCCTGGTGGGTTAAGAGTGGAGATTTTTCCGATCTCACAGGTCAACTTATGTGCAGACCTGCTAGTGACTTAACCCCCTTCGTGTGTACACGCAAGCACAAGACCAAGTGCGCACGGAAAAGATCTTGTAATCCATGTCGGAGTTCGGTGGGTTATGGAAACACGAAAATACCCAGCATGCCTACTCTGCGAAACCGGAGTGAGCTGACTATCAGAGTCTAGTGTGGGGAACCCAAATGGGCAAACGAGCTCACACGTAACCAGAACATTCTGGAACGCTGAACTGAGAAGAAAATCTACTGACAGCATGCATACAGAGGCCACGGAAGCCTGCGCCACTTTACATGACTTTCGAGTAGATCTTGGTGGACAAAATAACAACTCTTCAAATCCCGTGTGTCTGTGGGTGCTCGTATTATATGGCCAGCACGATCTGTTTGAATTCTGCGTGGTTTTGCAGCGAAAGACATGAGTATAGGTTTAATACTCGTATCCGTCAAAATAACACCTACTTAACACCCGTCCGTCTGTGGGTGCTATTACATGAATAACACGATCTAACTTCTTCATTTCGTTGTACACAGCAAAAGACAGTATTATACTGATTTTTATTACCCTCTCTCGCGTATGTCTGGGATAAGAGTTCTTCGTTCTTTTGCAGCAAAAGACAAGAATATGGTGTTAATACCTCTCTGTCCATGGGTGTTATGATTCGGATACCAGAATCAGACTTCTTCACTCAGCTGTGGCAAAAGACAGAATAAGTATAACTTTAATACCCGTCTGTCCATGGGTGTTATTGTTCGGATAATACTCCATCAGACTACTTTATTCGGTTCTGGCAAAAACAAAGAATTCCTCCGTTCTTGAACCATTAACATTCTTGTCAGTGCTGTCAACGAGGGCTTTTATTACTGAGGCGGCGTAAGGCGTAAGACCATATTGATCCAGTGTTTCCCCTCTTCTTCTCAATACACGGAAGTGTGCTGTATATTGATTTTCACAACCAATGACAAACGCAGTTTCCACCGTTTCTGAACATTAAGGGGGACGTCTTTGACAGTAATGGACGTGAAGCAGCAATCATGAATCGTCATATAGAATAACGAATTTTGCATCAATGTGTGATAAGAATCTGCGCTGCAGAAGCCAGCACGGTAATATTGCAAGGAGGCTTAATTAAGCTGGCGGTTCCTTTGACTGCAGCAACTTCTTTTTTCTCACTTTTTACGTTCCTTTTCCCGCATTTTTTTCGTCCTTTTTATTGGCACTCAAAAGAAACGCAAGCAGAAGCAATCCTCTGTCTATCTGTCCGTCTCCCTTTCTCTCTATCTCTGTCTGTCTCTCTGTCTCTCTGTCTCTGTCTGTCTGTCTGTCTGTCTGTCTGTCTCTCTCTCTCTCTCTCTCTCTCTCTCTCTCTCTCTCTCTCTCTCTGTTGCTGATGTTGTTGCAATTCACAGTTTTGTTTGTTTTTAAGAAAACTGGAATAAGCTGCTTACAAACTTTGTTGAAATGCTTCTTTTTTCTTCGAAATGACATTGTCAGTGTTTCACACCTAATAACGATGTCTAAACTCTAGTCTTATTTCCTCGGGTTTTATCTGTTTTGGCTTCTTTAAATGAGTGTACACCCTAAAAGTTGGCCCTGGTTGATCTCAGCAGAGATATATTGAGACAAGCTCACTACAGGATCTAGGATCGTACGTTTGAGATGATCGTTGGGAAGTACAGCATCGGACGCACGTACATGTTGTGTGACCCGGTCATGCACACATAGTGCTGATTCATATCAGAGATGTCAGCAGCTGTGTTGCTGTTGATTCAAACGCTCTGGCACTAGTTGTTGTAAACAATAACGCATTTTAGCCATTATCAGAGACATACATTCAATGCCATTATGAAAGGTATGGCATAAGTCGTTCTCGTGCGGAAGGTGAAACCTTGAGAGCTTCCCCCACATTGCTTAACTTCTGCTGTCTTTTCATCCTGAAGCTTTTCTAAAAAAAAAAATCTTTGGTTACTTTTAAAAGGTTTCACGTCCAAATTTCTGTCTCGATGGACATTTTTGAGTGCAGCTCACATACTGTCTAGACCAAAGTCCTTTACTTGTTTGAGCGAGGAACTGATGTGCAACGACCGTTTGTTCATTTTCAGCAGTGAAACAGTGCACCGTTGGGGGTAAAAGCTTATCGATCTAGACTATCAATTTCCCAGGCTGCAGGGGAATAGTTTATTGTTTAAACTCAAAAGGCTTATCGGCTTATGTGCATCAAATTCCCAAGGAGAATAGTTTGTTTTTTTCAAGCTAAAAGCTTATCGACTTAGACTATTATATTACCTAATAATTAGACCGAAAGTTTACAGTTTCAGCTAAAAGCTTATCGGCTAAAACAACCGTTGAAATGGCCGTGACCGGTAATTTTTTGTTGTTGTTTTTCCGGCTAAACTGACAGTGAGAGATTCTTTTGAATCCCTGTGGTGTTACACTTAGTTTGACATAAACTGAGAGGCCAGTTTCTTTGGGAACCACGTATATAATTATGTGTGGGTCTAATATGAAGTTGGCGGACTTTTTTTTGCCAGATTACCCATTTAAACAGGTAAATAACATTTCGGTTTTGGGAATGCGCTGGTTTAAAACAGAATAAACAAGAAATTCCTTCGAGGTAGGAAAAACACCCCCGTTGGTCAAAGGGAAATAACCATTCTCACTGCCACCAACTGAGAAGGTTATTTCCCTTTGACCATTAAAATGTCACTCTATAAGTCCTTGTAGAATCTTAATCCACTAATAACTCCCTAACCGTGTGTTTGACTGGTCCCAATTTTTGTAAGGACCGTCTCAGGAATGTATAGAACCTGTTCACCAAGTTTGGTGACGATCGGTCCGTTCATTCTTGAGATCTATATGCGAACACAAACACACAAACACACAAACACATCGACCGAAACCTATACACACCCCTATACCGGGGGTGTAAATATGGCACATTGTGATCTTCTTTCCTAAGAAACTGTCGTCTGCGAGTATTCGGCCTTTGCTGTACGAAACTCCGGGAAGGGAGAGGGGAAGACAGAAAGAGAGACAGACATACGGAGGGAGGGAGGGAGGGAGGGAGAGAGAGAGAGAGAGAGAGAGAGAGAGAGAGAGAGAGAGAGAGATATATATATATATGGATGGATGGATGGAGAGAGGGAGGGAGAAAGAGAGGGCGGGGAGAGAGATGGAGAGAGAGATGGAGGGAGAGAGAGAGATGGATGGATGGATGGATGGAAAGAGGGAGGGGGAGGGAGAAAGAGAGGGCGGGGGGGGGGGAGAGAGAGAGATATATATATATATATATACTAGAATGAATACCCGCTTCGCCGGGTAGCCGGCTTCGCCGGGAAGAAGTACTTAGAGCCGTACGCCGAACTATGGACCCGCCAAGCTTAGGTCCCTCCCAGATTCGTGGAATGGGAACAGCACGAAAATGATTCAGTGGCCATAATGCCATTCCTGACCATATCGAGTCCCATCCTTGTCGACGAATGTAACCGTGTTAATCACCTTTGGAGGCGAACTCCACTCAAACAGGACTGAGCAAGTTATGGCTTCTCAAAGGAAGGCCAGTACATAAAATTACACAAAAGCCGCCAGACCACATCACAAACAGAACTGAAGAATGCACAGGTGTTGCTTACATAGAGACACACACACTCACACACACACACACACACACAAACACAGAGAAGCCGTATCTATAGAGAGACTAGTGGTACCCGTGCTACGCACTTTGTGTGCTGCGCATGCGATGTCATTTTGTTGGTTATGTGCTTGTGAAAATGTTGTTTGCACCCCTCCCCCCCCCCCCCCGCACATTATCCCGCATATAATGAATTATATTCTCTTGGTGAAAAATAAAATGTTAACCCTTACACCGGTGCAATTCTGTAACACATGTTACATAGCCACTGGTGAATTAACAGAGAGAAAAATAACAAAAAACAGTCATATAGGTTTTCGCATCAATGGGAGGTAATCGGAACTGACCAAAAAGACTGCGCGACCGCACGCGACTATACAAACAAACAAAATAAAATACAGCAGGTATGACGTTTGCATGAATCCATGATTACGTCTACATGAACAACAGTGATAAAAGTGCGCATCTCTTCCCAGCCGTGCAGCGCTTTGAAAGTTGGAAGCATTAAAATTTAAACGGGTAAAAAGCCATCGTGAAGATACGAAAAAAAGTATGACGTCTAAAATACTTAATGATTCAAACGCATAGTATAACATATGTAATTGACAACATTGACAACAGAAAATATATACATGGTTCACACACACAATCGAGTGCACACATCCATCCATGCTTATTTAAAGTCATGTACACACACACACACATACATACATACATGGCATCAAGCAACACACAATTAAATGACACATATGGAATATGGAAAACGTATAATGGACATGACCATGGCAAGTAATTTACACCGTTACCTACTATAAAATTGATGATATATATATACCACTCACTTGCTATTCGCCTAAAAGCTTGCGGTGTGCTGTGACACATATAAGAAACCAGAAGAAAAAAGGACTTTACTTTGGCGAAAAGAGCATATGCTGCTTATTTTTGTACATAACTGCTATAACTGTATTTTTTCCGAACACTTACATGTAAAAAAACATAGAGATATATCTTACCATTTCACTAAGACAGCCAAAATAACGGTCAAATTAAGGGGAGATCATGATGACGTACATGTCTATGGTTGCACCGGGGGAAAATATTTAGTCGCTGGAACCTATAAGGTATAACACATGTTACATAGCCACTGGTGAATTAACAGAGAGAAAAATAACAAAAAACAGTCATATAGGTTTTCGCATCAATGGGAGGTAATCGGAACTGACCAAAAAGACTGCGCGACCGCACGCGACTATACAAACAAACAAAATAAAATACAGCAGGTATGACGTTTGCATGAATCCATGATTACGTCTACATGAACAACAGTGATAAAAGTGCGCATCTCTTCCCAGCCGTGCAGCGCTTTGAAAGTTGGAAGCATTAAAATTTAAACGGGTAAAAAGCCATCGTGAAGATACGAAAAAAAGTATGACGTCTAAAATACTTAATGATTCAAACGCATAGTATAACATATGTAATTGACAACATTGACAACAGAAAATATATACATGGTTCACACACACAATCGAGTGCACACATCCATCCATGCTTATTTAAAGTCATGTACACACACACACACATACATACATACATACATGGCATCAAGCAACACACAATTAAATGACACATATGGAATATGGAAAACGTATAATGGACATGAACATGGCAAGTAATTTACACCGTTACCTACTATAAAATTGATGATATATATATACCACTCACTTGCTATTCGCCTAAAAGCTTGCGGTGTGCTGTGACACATATAAGAAACCAGAAGAAAAAAGGACTTTACTTTGGCGAAAAGAGCATATGCTGCTTATTTTTGTACATAACTGCTATAACTGTATTTTTTCCGAACACTTACATGTAAAAAACATAGAGATATATCTTACCATTTCACTAAGACAGCCAAAATAACGGTCAAATTAAGGGGAGATCATGATGACGTACATGTCTATGGTTGCACCGGGGAAAAATATTTAGTCGCTGGAACCTATAAGGTATAACACATGTTACATAGCCACTGGTGAATTAACAGAGAGAAAAATAACAAAAAACAGTCATATAGGTTTTCGCATCAATGGGAGGTAATCGGAACTGACCAAAAAGACTGCGCGACCGCACGCGACTATGGAGGTCTCCCTATTGACGTCATCACTTCGTGCGCACCGGGGCTTGGAGGGCAAGAAGCCACCGCGCCGCTTAGCGAAAACATGGAAGCGTGGTGCCGATCGCGAAGTTTCGCTGCGGCGATTCCGTATTTGCGTCGACGATTTGGCTAAATTTCATTCAAGATGGTGAATACTTGTTGCATAATCGGTTGCACAAGCCGAAGCAACAAGGAAAATGCTCTTGCATTTTTCAGAATTCCGAAAGTCGACGCTGGAGGAAGACACCGAGATTTACTGGAGAAAAGAAGGAGAGCGTGGCTGAAAAAAATCAACAGGAAAAACATAAACATAACTTCTGTGGATGCCAAACCAGAAAAACAGTATTAATTTTACTTATGTATCTATATGATTTGTGCTGGCAGGAATGTGTGTAGTTACTTTTTTGTTTTTGCTTTCTGACTGAAGTGTGTATTATTGAAAACATTTTCAAGGGCTCAACACTGTTCCTTATTTGATCTTGAGATATGATGCTTAGTATGTGGGTGCATGTACAGTTCTTTTCTTTTTACACTTTGACAGTATTGATGTGTGAACAGTTATTGTTCATTGATTCCAAACCTCAACAGCAGTATTAATTTTGCTAATGATTGAAACACCGATTCACTCGCTTTTTGACTGAAATGTGCAGTTTGAAACAAGATTCAACACTGCTTATGTTAATGCCATAGCTTTTTGACTCAAGTGTGTGCCTTAATCAATGCTGGTTAGCATGTCTGTATAGTTTATTGACAAGTGTGTGATTTAAAACAGAAACAAAACTGTTTATGTGGATGCCAAACCTGAAACACAGTATTGATTTGACTTGTGTACAGTATCTGTATGACTTGTGCTGGCTGGCATGAGTGTAGTTCCTTTTTTTGCTTCCTGGCTCAAGTGTGTATAATTCAAAGCATTTTCAAGACTCAACACTATTCCTTATTTGATTTTGAGATCTGATGCCAAGTGTGTGTGTGTGTACAGTTCTTTTCTTTTTTTTCACTTTTTTCCCAGTTTTTATATGTAAACAGTTACCGTTCATTGATTGGAAACACTAATTCACTCATTGTCAGACATGTGATTTTTGACTGAAGTGTGCAATTTGAAACAGATTCAACACTGCATATGTTGATGCCATAGCTTTTTGACTGAAGTGTGCAATTTGAAACAGATTCAACACTGCTTATGTTGATGCCATAGCTTTTTGACTCCAAGTGTGTGCCTTAATCAGTGCTGGTTAGCATGTCTGTACAGTTTATGCTTTTTTTTATTGAAGCATGTGATTTTAGTAAGAACTAATAAATACATTGTTGTTGCAGTAACGTTTTTGTTCTTAAGACTTTTTTTTTTAAAGCTTGCGTGTGTCTTATCTGAGACATTTCTTAATTGTGAAGAATCTGGTGAGTGATTGTCAGAATGAGTGTGTATCTGTGTAATGGCTCCTTTGTTTAGTCAACAAAGTTAATATGTTGAGCCCAGCTGTCCTAAACGGAAAAATATGTGTCTGGTTTGTCTCAAAACAGTAACGTTTCACAAAATTGAACAAAACTGTTGAAAACACACCTACTGGAGCTAACAAAGGCAGAGATTAGGTACAAATCAAAAGTAATGTGTTAAATATCACACTCACACCAGCTTCACATTCACAGAGTGACAGATTGGTAAAAATTAAAATACATATAATGTGTTCAACGCTTTATTTAACTGAACTGTCATTGTCAACATATATATAAAAATTAAAAACAAAAAACTCGTAACACTGAATTCAGGGAAATTTTTAGTTACTGTCTTCAGCAGCACTAAAGTAAAACGAAATAGAAAAAATAAAAAAGAAGAACAAAAAACACACACACACATTACACATTTACAGGTTCACAATAAATGTTCTAAGGTAATATCAAAGTAAGCACTAAAGCAGACACCAGACTTGATCCCAAAAAGGAAAAAAGAATCGCTTCTCCAAACATATAAACATACAAAGTTAGAAATACCATTTCTCGAATAACAATGAAATGAAAACTCACACACACTGAAGCAGAAATAATAGGTAATCTAAAACTAAAGAGCTTCACACATAAACATACAAAGTTAGAAATAGAACTACAAGTTCTTGAATAATAACAAAATGAAAACTCATGCACACACACTGAAGCAGAAATTATATGTAATCTGAAACTAAAGAGCTTCGGTCAATTTCTCCAAGTATCGCACTTTAGCAACGTCACTCAATGATGTAATGTACTTCTCTTTTGGCTGGTCGACCGTTTTTGTTCCTGATTTTGACATTATTCAATTAAAACACTCCCGAATCATCGAGCGGCGCACTGACGCTACTAGCCGTTCCGCTTCTTGCCCTCCAACCCATTTCTGCGTATCACGTGACACCGCTCCGAAGTACGCAAAAGGGAGACCTCCATACAAACAAACAAAATAAAATACAGCAGGTATGACGTTTGCATGAATCCATGATTACGTCTACATGAACAACAGTGATAAAAGTGCGCATCTCTTCCCAGCCGTGCAGCGCTTTGAAAGTTGGAAGCATTAAAATTTAAACGGGTAAAAAGCCATCGTGAAGATACGAAAAAAAGTATGACGTCTAAAATACTTAATGATTCAAACGCATAGTATATACATGGTTCACACACACAATCGAGTGCACACATCCATGCTTATTTAAAGTCATGTACACACACACACATATACATACATGGCATCAAGCAACACACAATTAAATGACACATATGTAATATGGAAAACGTATAATGGACATGAACATGGCAAGTAATGTACACCGTTACCTACTATAAAATTGATGATATATATATACCACTCACTTGCTATTCGCCTAAAAGCTTGCGGTGTGCTGTGACACATATAAGAAACCAGAAGAAAAAAGGACTTTACTTTGGCGAAAAGAGCATATGCTGCTTATTTTTGTACATAACTGCTATAACTGTATTTTTTCCGAACACTTACATGTAAAAAGCATAGAGATATATCTTACCATTTCACTAAGACAGCCAAAATAACGGTCAAATTAAGGGGAGATCATGATGACGTACATGTCTATGGTTGCACCGGGGGAAAATATTTAGTCGCTGGAACCTATAAGGTTATACGGCGACTTATCAGGTGATAATGTTTCGAACTATTTAGTAAACAAATCTATGGAATATTTTGGAGTTCCATTAACAGATAAACAGATCTATCTATCTTCTTATTATTTTAGGTTCGTCTGGGGTAGAGAAATAAAACACACAGCTAGGTTCGTCTGAGGTGCGGTCGCGTGTTTAGTCGAACCGAAAGTTGAAGAAGAACCAATCACAGATCTCTTTCGCCGCGATGTCAAAGTTCAGGTCAAAGTTCACTTTTGTCTGCTCAAATTTGCGAGACAAACCTCTTCAAACTTTGTTCGTGGACAAAATTGGAAGTCGGGACCTAGCGGAATCGATTTCCCGGGTCACGTTGGCATAGCAACCGAAGGAGAAGGCACAAATCCGCGCGGTTTGGTCACAGGAATCGAAAAACCACCGAAAATCCTACCAGTATTATATAGTAGATAGATGACAGTGTATTTTTCGCGTGGCTATAAATTGATTCGACCTTTGCACTTTTACAGTGAGGATAATTTACGGGTCCAATTTACGTTCTGTACACTGCGTTGACCTTCTAAAAATAGGTAACAGTAACAGAACGCCGGGAATATCCGAAGACGCTCAGCGCAGTGGACAGCGCAGTGTAGTAACTTACAACTGAACGGGAAAGCCACACGAAGGAAGGGAGATAAACGCCAAACACTGGAGAAGATAAGGAAGAGTTACTTATAATGGTGAAATGAACACAAAAACGAAAATGAGTTCAGCGCTGCGCGCTGAGAGCACGTGTTGAAATATCTCATCGATGATATTGTGTCCGGGGTGTAGCTGAATACGGTGTCCAAATTTGAAAAAGATCCACCGAGAACTTTGGCGTTGTGATGTGGTGTAGCGGCTATGGTGTGTCGGTATGGGGGCCCGGGTAAGCTGAGGTGGAACCAAAATAGCTGAGGTGGAACCAAAATCGGTTCCGCGCTGCGCGCTGAAAGCACGTGTTGAAATATCGACCAGGTTGTGTCGTGTCCCGGGTCTACCTGAATATGCCCACCAAATTTGAAGCAGATCCATCGAGAACTTTGGCCGTGCATCGCGCACAGACACACAGACAGATACACAGACAGACACACAGACACTAGTCGTATATATATATAGATATCTGAATGGATGGAGAGAGGGAGGGGGGGGGGGAGAAAGAGAGGGCGGGGAGAAAGAGAGGGCGGGGAGAGAGACAGAGAGAGAGAGAGAGAGAGAGAGAGAGAGAGAGAGGGAGAGATATGGATGGATGGATGGATGGATGGAGAGAGGGAGGGGGAGGGAGAAAGAGAGGGAGGGGAGAGAGATGAAGAGAGAAACAACTGTGTGTTGCCAAGAAGAGTGATTTTTTTCTCCCCCAAAATACATGTCAGTTTAATTGCATTCGATTCCTAGATTCCTTTTCTGGTTTCCCCCAGTGTGCTAGCAAGAACTGTCTTTGATCAGGGAAACGTTCAGTAATGGCAGAAGTGGGGGAGGAAGGAGGTGTCCACGAAGTTTGATGTGGTGCAGAGGAGGAGGGGGGGGGGGGGGGGAGAGAGGGATGAGAGCATGTCACAAGAATAACTGGTGTAACTTATTTGCATGCCTTCTTTGTTCAGGTTTGATGATGACAAGTGACAAGACTACAATAATTTGATGGAAGAGTGTTTGCTGAGATGCCTTAATTGTCTTCTTTTTTCTTGTCAGGTTTTTGAGATGAGAAATGACAAGAAAAGGATTATTAAATATTGATGTTTTTCTGATACATGTCTATTTCTGATACTGATGAATTGTTTCATTGTCTTCTGTTCATTTTCAGGTTTACAGGCATTCCTCTCTGGCACACTACACCGTGGTCAAGCTAGATACAAAGTGAGTGTCAATGTTCAGTATAAACTCATTGTTTCCCAGGTACGGATATATCCGTACCCACTCATATGCCTCTATCTGACCAGGTACGGATATATCCGCTCAGACTGTTAGCTTCAGTCGCTTCCTGTAATGTCCATCTAACGCCTGCATTCCAGCGTGTTGATACACAGTTACTACACAGTTACTACAATTCTGAGTGACCTGCTTCGGCACAACTGGTCTCGGCTAAAAAAAACTTGGTCAACAAAGGTGGGGTAGAAAGTGTTAACTTGCACACTGAGAGGGGGGATTGAAGGGTTAATATAGCTTTTTTCGTGTGTGTCTGTGTTTGTGCCTCTGTGTGTGTATGTGTGTGTGTGTGTGTGTGTGTGTGTGTGTGTGTTTTTGTGTGTGTGCGTGCGTGTGTGTGTGTGTGTGTGTGTGTGCGCGTGTGTGCGTGCGTGCGTGTGCGTGTGTGTGTGTGTTAGTGTGTGTCTGTGTATGTATGCGGTGGATGGGTAAGTGTATGCGTGCGTGCGCCTGTCTGTCTGTCGGTTGGTTGTTCAGGAAGTCTAAGTTTGTGTGTCAGTAAAGAGTGTGTATATCCAGTCCGTTCAACCAATCAATGCGTCAGTCTTGTTTGCCTGTGTGTTTAGGGAGGAGTTCAAGGTTAAAGGCATCGGTAAAGACACGATGCTGCAGTATGTTGGGTGGTCCACCACAGGCAACGCCATGGTACGTTTACATTTTATTTTCTTCCTCACCTTCCCTTTGATGCGACTTCTTTTAGGCTTCATCAGTTTGCGCTAGATTAGATTGTTTTTCTTTTTTACATTTAGTCAAGTTTTGACTAAATGTTTTAACGTAGAGGGGGGAATCGAGACGTCGGGTCGTGGTGTATGTGTGTGTGTGTGTGTGTGTGTGTGTGTGTGTGTGTGTGTGTGTGTGTGTGTGTGTGTGTGTGTGTGTGTGTGTGTGTGTGTAGAGCGATTCAGAGTAAACTACTGGACCGATCTTTATGAAATTTTACATGAGAGTTCCTGGGTATGATATCCCCAGACTTTTTTCTCATTTTTTGGATAAAATTAATATCTTTGATGACGTCATATCCGGCTTTTCGTGAAAGTTGAGGCGGCACTGTCACGCTCTCATTTTTCAACCAAATTGGTTGAAAATTTGGTCAAGTAATCTTCGACGAAGCCCGGACTTTGGTATTGCATTTCAGCTTGGAGGCTTAAAATTTAAGTAATGAGTTTGATCATTAAAGTTGTCATTAAAATCGATTTTTCGCAAACAGATTTAAAATTGATTGCATCGTATTCTTCATCACATTCTGAATCTAAAAATATATACATATGTCATGTTTACTCTTAAAATGTGATCACAATTAACGAAAATAGAACAATTAGTCTTACGGTTAAAATGTAAGAAATCATTTCCTGATTCAAAAAACATATAGATATGATAGGTTGTATTCAAAACAAGCTCAGAAAATTAACAAGAATACAGAAAAGCGCGCTTTCCTGCTTAGCACAATACGCTACCACGCTTATCTGGCATGTCAATATCACTACGTTTTGCACGTGGAAGGTGAGCGATTTCCTTCACGCGGGGATTGACGAAGCTGTACTGTCTTGGTGAAAAAATACAGTGCGTTCAGTTTCGTCCCGTGACTGAGTTCGACAGCTTGACTAAATGTAGTAATTTCGCCTTACGCGACTTGTTTCTTTTTACATTTAGTCAAGTTTTGACTAAATGTTTTAACATAGAGGGGGAATCGAGACGAGGGTTGTGATGTGTGTGTATGTGTGTGTGTGTGTGTGTGTGTGTGTGTGTGTGTGTGTGTGTGTGTGTGTGTGTGTGTGTGTGTGTGTGTGTGTGTGTGTGTGTGTGTGTGTGTGTGTGTGTGTATGTGTGTGTGTGTGTGTAGAGCGATTCAGAGTAAACTACTGGACTGATCTTTATGAAATTTGTCATGAGAGTTCCTGGGTATGAAATCCCCAGACGTTTTTTTCATTTTTTCGATATATGTCTTTGTCTTTGATGGCGTCATATCCGGCTTTTTGTAAAAGTTGAGGCGGCACTGTCACACCCTCATTTTTCAATCAAATTGATTGAAATTTTTGTAAGGCAATCTTCGACGAAGGCCGGACTTTGGTATTGCATTTCAGCTTGGTGGCTTAAAAATTAATTGATGACTTTGGTCATTAAAAATCTGAAAATTGTTTTTGTATAAAACGATCCAAATTTACGTTCATGTTATTATTCATCTTTTTCTGATTCCAGAAACTTATAAATATGTTATATTCAGATTAAAAACAAGCTGTGAAAATTAAAAATATAAAAATTATGATCAATATTAAATTTTCGAAATCGATTTAAAAACAATTTCATCTTATTCCTTGTGGGTTCCTGATTCCAAAAACATATAGATATATGTTTGGATTAAAAACACACTCAGAAAGTTAAAACGAAGAGAGGTACAGAAAAGCGTGCTATGCAGCACAGCGAAACCACTACCGCGCTAAACAGGCTCGTCAGTTCTCGTCACTTTCACTGCGTTTTGCACGAGCGGCGGACTACGGTCATTGTGAAAAAATGCAGTGCGTTCAGTTTCATTCTGTGAGTTCCACAGCTTGACTAAATGAAGTAATTTCACCTTGTGCGACTTGTTTCTTTTGTTATTGTTATAGAAAGAAAAGCTTACATTTTCCCCTCCCCTTTGGCATTTGTTTCTTAGAGATGTCGTCAGCTCACGGTGTTGTTTTTGGCTCGTGCTATATTTTTCTGCCTCTCTTCCCTTTTGGTGTTTGTTTCTTTTAGTTTCAATCAGTTTACACTAGATTGTGTTGTTTTTACTCTCTCTCTCTCTCTCTCTCTCTCTCTCTCTCTCTCTCTCTCTCTCTCTCTCTCTCTCTCTCTCTCTCTCTCTCTCTCTCTCTTTCTTTCTCTCTCTCTCTCTCTTTGTTAAAACAACTAAACATTTACATCTTCATAGTTTCCTAGTTTCATTGGTTCATGATGTTATTATTGGCTTTTGAACTATTTTCTTGAGACAAGTAGACATGTAGAAATACGAAAAGAAAGAAAGAAATACAAAAAAGAAAAGGATTATGTAAGCATGGTATTTTTGTTTATATATTGTGCCGAGTTGGAAGAGGGAGAGAGGGAGAGGGAGAGAGAGAGAGAGAGAGAGAGAGAGAGAGAGAGAGAGAGAGAGAGAGAGAGAGAGAGAGAGAGAGAGAGAGAGAGAGAGAGAGAAATGAGAGAAAAAGAGAGAGATAGGTATAAACAGACAAAGAGATCACCCACACAGTTTTCTACACACACAAAAAGAGAAAAAAAATCACAATCCAGCGCCTTAAAAAAAGAAGGTATCAAAATATTATGACTTTTCTCCTGGCCAGGTGTTGGTAGAGGGCAACAACCTGTACTACCGAGACACCATGAACAGCAAGCTGGACACACTGACCAGCAGCGGCAAGCACGAAGAGATCTACAATGGCATCCCGGACTGGGTGTATGAAGGTCAGAACTCGCTTCTTCCCCCTCAAACATGGCCTTAAATGCATTAAAATGCTGAAGAGACGATAAACAATAATAACCAACCCCCTCAAATTGGTTGCAGCGGTAACTGCAATGTAGCTCCTCCCCTCTAATGAGAGGACATCTGGGAATAAAGGACACATTTCCCTTGCCTCTAGCCCGTGGCTTATTTCGTTAGTCGGAGACCCCTGTGACATCTCTAGATGGAGGACACATTGCACCAAATTTGAACAAAACCTGA